>NW_010314234.1:0-6449 GCF_000700745.2 Antrostomus carolinensis
ATTCTGTGATTCTGTGATTCTGTGTTATGTGCAACAAAAAATAGACAGAGAAACAAGAATGGAAAAGGAAAAATGAAACAAAGGTCAAATGCTTGTCTTCATTCGCTTGGTTAAGAATACAAATTTGTTTCTGTGCTTGTAAAGAAGATTGAGTTAGCCTGGAAGTCTTAAGGTTTACAACTTTTGAAAGCAATTTTCTACTAAAACCATAGCAAAGTAGAAGGATCACCACATACTAACTGCCATCAAGCAAGATTATTACAACAAATAGCTGCAAGGTACTTTGCTGTTTTTACATTAAAAAGGCATCAGTATGCTTATTGTATGAGTTCATGATGGCACAGTTCTATAGAAGAAGAGAATTCTGACAAAATATTAATTTTGCTAAGTAGCCTAAGCTATTATGTTCTGGATTGCAAGCTTGAGCGTCATGGTAGTGACTCTCTAGCATGAGGGACAAAGGAACTAACTAGCATTTAGTTACAAGGAATGTCACACCCTGACGTAGTTTTTATATCTTTATAAGTCTTATCAATCACGTTTATGAAGACAATAGAAAGGTATAAATGGTTACTGCAGTGCAGAGTAGTCCATCTCAAACCCTCAGTATGATAAACTTTATTTCCATGGATGAAAATGATAATAAATTAAGCAATTGTAGTATAGTATATGTAACTTATTGTTAAGCAAACAATGGATAATGCAAGGTCATGTCATACTTTTCAGCAGCTACAGCAGCTGTGTTTAGAAGAATTCATTTCTGACAATGCCTTCTGTTGATTTATTATAGACAGTAATTCAGATTGGCTTCATGATTAGCCCTCCTAACTTCTCAGCATGTTAATGCCAGTCACTTTCCTTCTAGAAAATAATGACAACCTGTTGTTTCTCAGCTCTTCATTTTTCACACACTAAGTAGTTATTTTGACTTGGACAACGGTTCACAGAAGATGAAACTATAGCATAATTTTCCACTTTTAATGTTAGTATATCTACTGCATCTAAAGAACAAGGCCTGATACATTAGTGACTCAGGTTATATACCAGTGAGAGCCCTGATTGGATCTGGCACCAAAAAGAACAGTTGCATTCCTAGTGTTGGTCAATAACACTTACTATTTAAATGGTAGGCATGTTAGAAATTCCAGTAATTGCCATTTTAATTCAGTAATGAACTATGGGAAAGACAAGAACCCTTATACGGTATACTACTGTTTTTCTCTAACTTCACAGTTAGTATGTCACTTCAGAGACAGTGGGTTTTCATCTTGAAAACTTTCATATGAAGCACATGAATTAATTTTGAAATGTACAGGTTCCTTGCTGATACTAGAGAAATAAATTATTTAGCTGCGGGATAAAGAAATATGCACTATCTATTCCTCTTTTTGGAGGACAAATGACCTCAAATTATGTGCCTTTTAACATGGCACTTGACTTTACAGCTTGGGGGTAAACCATACAAAGAATACTTAATTTCCCTTGATCCTTTTTTGGTTTTGTTTTTGTTTTTTAAAATCTTGCATTATCATTGGGAAAATTGTCCAGCTTTTCAAATTATGGACTTCCCTCCCCTTTACATTTTCTGTGACTCAGTCATTTCTTAACTTCTTCCTCTGCTTTTTGTCCCTGAAAAATTCCTTTGCTTTTATGAGTTCACTTACTCACCCTCTCTTGGTTAATGACCTGATATTAAGGACCTACAGTTTCCCTGTTTTTATTGCGTCTTTACTGTCTACACCACCTGGGTCTCACAACCACTTTCAGCCCTCTCATTGCATTCACATTAAGGTCGATACTCTTACAAGTAACTTTAGCCACTTTCTTAAAGTTCCTGTGTGAGAAATCTGTTTGCCCTGGATGTTGTATTGTATTGGGTCTGGCTGGGCTGGAGTTGATTTTCCTCTGTGGGAGGAAAGTGGGAGTGATAGAGCGGGCTTTGGTGGGCATCTGGCCTCTAGCCAGGGTCAACCCACCACATGTATACAATCTGCTGGACAGAGTTAAGCTTCTTCTGGGTGTGATTTGGTTCACCTCAGATCTTAGCCACTTTGTGATGCTGCCTTCTCCCCCTACGCATCCTGCTTTTTATGTATCAAAATAACATTCTATTGTCAGCTTGCCAGACCCTCTTCCATTCTCAATCAAAAAACCTAATATCTACATCTACAAATATTACACCTTGCCAAGAAAGCAAAAATTGAGGGAGATTAGAAATAGACAAAGCCTAATTCAGCACATCTTCCTCTGGGTCTTCTTTCTTAGAGTCAGATTAATAAAAACCCTTGTCAACACACAAAAGCTGCATCCCCAGATAGACAAACTCCAATCCATTTATGTACGCTTATGTCTATTTAGCTTGCAGCTGTTGTGCATTGAGATAATGAAACGGATGTGACGCAAACCGATTTGTGGGTTCCTGTTATTTAAACTGAAACCAAAATGAAATTACTAAGTAGCATAAGTGTTGTATGCTGCAAAATTAGTTTAGAGAGGGTCTTTCTCTATTATATCTTGCAACTGACTTCTATCCTATGACCTCATAATAAATAAGGAAGGAAAGTATGAAAACCTGCAGCTATACCCAAATAAGTCAGATACATTTAGTTCTCTACACTGCATTCAGCATTTAAAACTTATCCTTTTTATTGTATAGGTTATCATAGACTGTGCACACTGTTTTAATTCAGTATTTTCAGGATCTGTGGATTGATTCATTTAGGAACAAAAATGCCCTGAACTTTTGACTGGACCAGGGCCAAGAGATCATCTGAAAAGGAAGCTATCAACAGCAGCAAATAAAGCATAGCATAGCAATGTGTGCACAAGCTTGTGACTTAATCCTTGGGAAGCTGAAACATGCATTTCCTGTCATTGCTTAGTAACAAAAAAAAAATGTTGTGAATATTTCACAGTCACTGTATTTTTGGACCTGCCAGTATGCTACCATAGAACACAAGTAACACAAGCTTGTTCCTTCTTTTTGATTTATATCAGTATTAGAAAACCTAATGATTTTGTAACTACTCCTAAGCATGATCAGACTGTGACAAGGACACTGTTTTGAAATGGTAGTGGTTGATTTCAATATTCCTCACACACACAAAAATCAGAGAACTTTTGTCTATTTTTAAGGCTTTGCAGTAGCTAATTGCAAGATCATTAGAAAGATCGTTCCTCTCCTTTATTTCTTGCAGATTGTTCTCTCCATCCTTTAGGTCTTTTGTCATTTGTCATGTTTTCTTTGTTTTCCAACTAGTTCTTATACACAATAGGTCCTAGCATAGGTCATGTGGTATCTCCATTGTTCCTGCTGTGCCAATGAAAAGCTCTTCACAGACTCTTTAAAACTAGTAGTCTATGCCTTTTCTTTCCTAATTGCCTACTGTTGAGAGGAAGCTAACGTAAAAGGAAGTATTTTTAATATAGTTTAGACAGTGGCTTGCAAGCCTCTGAACGTACTTTCTACTTCTTTTTTTATACCTTTACTGTACAACACTGACTGGAAACTTCTAGCTTCACTTTTTAGATACAGAGTCCAAACTAGAGCAGCCCGCACAGCTCCCACAGCCAGAATTTATTAACTATGCCGCTTCAGTATTAACTTTGTTGTGATTTTCTGAGAATGATAAATGACTTTCTGTATGCATGTGTGTCAGGTGATGTGGAAAGGAAACATTGTAAATATAAAAATTGAGTTTGATTTAATTTTCCTTAATCTGTTGGGGAACATAAATCCCCCTACCAACCTATTTTGTTAACTCCGAGGCCCAGAGGTCAAGTGTCCTTGTTCGAGATGCCATCTCATGGCATTTACATTCTGACACAAGCTCTTTTCAGTGAGGAATTAATCAGACCAAAATTCATCAGCGGGAAACTACTATCCATTAAGTAACAAAGAAAAAAAAAGAAAAAAAAGAAAAAGACATTTTTGTCTAGCTAATTAAAAAAAAAAAAAAAAGAAAGGAGATGGAATAATATCTTGCCCAGTGCACAAATATCTTTGACTTTCTGTGTTATTTGCTACTTGGGTTGCCATGCTTTGGGAAGAGACTTAAGCTAGTGTTAACTGCCTGATTAACCCAAAAAATGTCTGTTCATGCTTGCTTCTGTGAATACAGAAACTGATGAACTGCTTGAGAAATGAAAGGAAAGAGGCAGCTTTTTCACTACTCAATAGACCACTTTTAACTGATTTGTGAGAAGTGCAGTCGCTTCAGTTGCACTTGAGTGAGCTGCCAGAAGTCACATCAAACATCATGCAAAAGAAGAGTATTTAAGCTGTCTGAAAAATAACACCATGCTCCTTTCTTTTTCGAAATAGTGGGTTAATACCAATTCCACCCAAACCATTATATTTAATCCTAACCAAAATTCATATAATCCTTCTCACTGGGGAAAAGGAAATGTAGCATCAGTAGGAATGAAGGTAGTCACTGCCACTTGCACGGTAGGAAACTGTTGTAGGCAGGGATCTATTGGCTTCTAAGTCTCAGAGACAGACCCACCTGGGCCCATGGGACAGAGGCTGTAAAGGTTTTGCAGCCGATACACCAAAAGCTGGTGTTTGGAATGGGTGGGTAGGTAAGAAAATTGTACAGCTTCCTGGAAGAGCCAAGGTAGATGATACACTCCATCTAGTTTTGGACTAGTCTAAATAACAATAGCCTTGGAGAGAAAATAAAGTCCTTGTACTGCCAGAACTTATAGATATTCCAGTCAATAGGCAGATAGGGGAAATACAGTCCCTGAGGGAAAGGTTACACAGTCAAATAGCAATTACTTGCATCTTGACAATTAAAAAGCTTAAGAGACAAAATAAAAGGGTATACTTGATGCCATTCAGATCTATAAAGGCAAATGTTAGTCACTGCTGCTTACTGCAAAAGCTACTGTAAGTTTCCTTTTAAAAGGAGAGGTAATGGGATAGCTTCAAGATTGAAACTCAAGTGTTTTATGCCAGAAAAGTTCTTAATCTGAGAGAGGCAGAGAGTGATTCTGCCTGTGGCTTTTGAAATAAAAGCCTACAAAGAAAGATATTTCCAAAGACTTCTCTAAGAAAACAAAAGTTTTCTAGTTTAGTCTTGGTGCAGTTTTGTATAACTTATATTAGAATAATTCCTCAAATAAACTGTCTGCTCATCTAGGATATAACTTTTTGATTTAGAAATCTCTGAAATTAAACCAAATAATTAGAAAATATTTGTGGTTCAGTGAGATAATCCTTTTATGGATTCCTACACCAGTATGAGGGAGAGTTTCCTGCTCTGGGTATGGATGTCTTTATCCTACTCAACACCAGAATGTGGTGTTCTTTTTCTGGTTAGGGAAGGAAATCTTGGTACATGAACTAGCAGAAAGCAGCCAGAAGCTCAGACAAGCCCTTCTGTGAAGATATTTGGAAAATAGGATTGCAAAATCTACTGAAAAACACATCTGCTGCACCGTGTTTTGTTGGGTTTTTGTGTAGGGGGTGGGCAGTTTTTGGTAGTTGGGGAAGGGGTTACAGTGGTGGCTCCTGTGAGAAACTTTGAGAAGCTCCCCTGGCTCCAAGGCAGATCTGTCTCCAGCCCAGCCTGAGTCAATCAGACATTGTGAAACACCTCTATGAATCCATATTTACAAGGGAGAGCAAGGGAGAGCAATCAGGAAACATCAACAAACAAAAGACCACAACAACCTGAGGAGAGAAGATGGAGGGATGTGAGTGAGACAACAGGTATGTTGGGGAAAAAAGGAAAACTAGGGAAAATGTGGGCCCTCTCCAGAAGTCAACAGGAGATCTGATCACCCAGGACATTGAGAAAGCTGAGGTGCTCAATGACTTTTTTTGCCTCAGTCTTCAGTGGCAAAAGCCCATGCCACACTGCCCAAGTCCTAGAAAGAGAAGGAAGGGTCCAGGAGAATGAAAAGCCACCCACTGTAGGAGAAGATCAGGTTCGGGAGCACCTAAGGAACCTGAAGGTGCACAAGTCCATGGGACCTGATGGGATGCATCCGTGGGTCCCGAGGGAACTGACAGATGAAGTTGCAAAGCCGCTATCCATCATATTTGAGAAGTCCTGGCAGTCTGGTGAAGTTCCCGCAGACTGGAAAAGGGGGAACATAACCCCCATTTTTAACAAGTGAAACAAGGAAGACCTGGAAACTACAGGCTGATCAGTCTCACCTCAGTGCCAGGCAAGAGCATGCAGCAGATACTCCTAGAAACTATGCTAAAGCACATGGAGAATGAGAAGGTGATTGGTGACAACCAGCATGGCTTCACCAAGGGCAAATCATGCCTGACCAATCTGGTGGCCTTTTATGATGGGGTTACAACATTGGTGGATAAGGCTAAAGCAACTGATGTCATCTACCTGGACTTGTGCAAGGTATTTGACACCGTCCCACATGACATCTTTGTCTCTGAATTGGGGACATGTGGGTTTGATGGATGGACCACTCGG
>NW_010314235.1:0-16997 GCF_000700745.2 Antrostomus carolinensis
ACCAGGATACTTCACCTGGAGCTGGCACGCACCTTTGCACTGGGATTGCCCACGTCTTGGTGACCCACGCGACCCGGGACACTCATTCATCTGTCTGACTGCTTCACAGGGATGTGTGATGCCTGCCTGCCCTCAGCCCTGTGCCTCACAGTGCCCACGCATTGCATTACATCACATCCCACCCCACCTCATCACATCCCACCCCATTGCATCCCTTTGCATTGCATCCCACCACATCCCACTCCACTCCACCTCATCTCATGGTTGAAGAGGCCGTCAGCAGTGGTGTTGCCCATGTGCCTATCTGCCAAGCTTACTCTAGAGCCACGCCCACCATGGCAGGCCAGGCTACATGCCCACTTACTATCACTGGGACCTTCTTCATCAAGGCTGATGTGTCTCCATCTTGACAGTCCTTGTGTGTGAAGGCAATGGTTTTGTCTACACACTAACACAGTCATCTGCCTCACTGAGACAGCTGGGGACACAGTGTGGGAGGGAGAAGAACAGGGACACAACATATTTCCTGCTTTAGAAACCCACTAACTTTATTTGCAGACCCAATGCTGTAAGGAAAAACACTGCCTCTTGTCCATTTGGTGTCTGTAATGTAACAGGGGTTTCCATGGGTGTACAAGTGAGAAGTGATGGGTGCTCTCTGGTTCAAGTTGCCCAGCTGGAGCACGAGCCTGTGGTCCCTCAGCCTGAGCCAGCTGGGGCAGTGGCCAGCTACCAGGATACTTCACCTGGAGCTGGCATGCACCTTTGCACTGGGATTGCCCATGTCTTGGTGACCCACGCGACCCAGGACACTTATTCATCTGCCTGACTGCTTCACAGGGATGTGTGATGCCTGGCTGCCCTCAGCCCTGTGCCTCACAGTGCCCACAGCACCACGTGCAGGCACCATCCTCCCTTCTAATAGCTTTCAGGGGACTGAGGGCTCTCACAGCAGCATGCAGAGACAGCAGTCCCAGGCTGGACCTTTAGGCTGAGGAAGAAAGGTTTGCTGTCTGCCCCAGATGCATGTTCCCAGACAGCCAATGGCTTCCTGGTTCCCTGGAGAAAACCTCTCCCTAGACCTCTGTGCCTCTTGGAAAACTTGTTCCAGAGGATGCACAGCGCTGAATGAGCAGACAAATCCCCAACATCCCAAATTAAAAATATTACAATGTATAGCTATACATCCAAACACCACAGCACAGCTATCAGATGAAATAATGTCCTGGAGCAGCTCAGCAGAACACGGCTGTATATTCTTCCAGCAGGGATACCCCATAGCACAGCACACGGGGTTGTTTGCCAGGGATGGTATTAGTAATGAACCATGTAATGAGCCACCCTGCAGCTATACTCAGGAGTTATCCAACAAACTCAAGTGTGAATGAAGGTTACTGTGCTGAAGAGACACACAAAATGGATCTCATGGCCACAGACAAGGGCAGTGGGTGAATCCAGGTGTGGGACTGTCAGCCTCCCTCAGGATTCATCTGAGAGATACAATTTGCCTTACCCCATTGGAAAAGTCTGTCCTGCTCCTCTCTCTGATCCATCCTAATGTATTTGTGATCAGCCAATTATCAGGTTTGGGTGATTTAACAAAAAAAAAAAAAAGAAAAAAAAAGAAAAAAAAGCACAATCAATATTCATCAGTCTGTCATACTGTTCAGGACTGAAGGCAAGTAACAAAATCCAATTTCTATGCAGCCAGTCCTAGGAAGTGACATTTTGCAGCATGAGAAAATGAGGTTCTAGTTTCTAAGAATACATCCACTACTGGGGCTCCAAATAACTGGGTTATCAATCACTCTGCTTCTGGGAATGAACAGATCAACAGCTGGATTCAGGGAGAAACCTCCTCTCATCCCTTGAGCAGGTTGATGTGCTTGTCCTTATAATTTATGAGACACTCTTAACAGTAAGTGTACTAATATTTTTCCTGGATTGCCACTAGATCTGTGTTAGATGCCTTGCATATGTCATAACATTTTTTTTAATTAAGAAAACTCCTAAATTATAGCAATTTTGGACATGTTTAACTGCCTGGATGTGCATGAGAACATACAGATGCCATTTGCCACCTGTGACATGAGTTCCCTGGGTAAGCAGGAGTAACAGAGAGAGAGGCCACCTTCTTTCCATGCTGACACCAGGGGAGCCACCTCTCAAGCGTCAAATGAAATCACACATCTAGGAGGCTTCCAGGCAGCAGGGAACTTCAGGCACCAGGACTAAACAGCGCAGACCACGACAGGCACAAAAGTCAACCAGCTACACCCTACAGACCATGGAGACACTCCAGCTAGGCTGATGGGAGAGGCAGATGTCTGGAAAAAGACAGCAGTTTGTGGTGTTGAGATTGTTCACAGTTGTTTTCCCGTAGGATCCACTGATAAACCTGAGCCCCAAGGCTGCTTCAAGGCTGGCTGCTCTGCAACCCCAGCTCTGTTCCCACTCCACTCTGAGTGGAGAAGCCAGGACCACTTACCCTACAACCCCACAGGGTCTATTGACTTCATCTGGCAATTTAAAAAGTGTCTTAACAGCAGCTAAGTGCCTATGTTTGAAATGCTGCATCTCTGTTACAAGTAGTTTTCCAACTATGCCCTGCTCATGGTACTCAGTGTGGCACACAAGGACACTCCTGGGTGCTGCTCTGCCTTCTCCTTATTTTTTTCTATGAAAACATCGCAAGTGCTCACATGCACCCAGGAATGATTTTGCTTCAATGTCCTCCCACAGCTGTTTTTCTCAGGAAATCCCTTGGATTTCCCAGCTGGACTCACTAACTTCCAGTACAAGTCACTTTGATGGAAGCTAGAATTAGGAGAAAGCTCTACAAGGACCTTGCTTCATGCTCTTTGTAGGTGGTGTAGGTAGGGGGATGTGGAGGAGAATAACAGCCCTCTGAAGAAGAAGGGTCAGTCCTTGTGAGCCTTTGTCTGCATTTCTCTTGACACTTAAAGTCAGGTCTTTGCTCTGGATAATGGCTATCCTGAAAAGTCTACCCTGGAGCTGTTTGAGCAGACTGCTGAGATGTGGAAGCAATGGTTCACATCAGAAGCACCAGAACTGGTGGGAGACAGCTCCTCATGGCTATTTTGTGGGGCTGGGAGAGATGAGATTTGTTATTCTCACCCTGGGTGGCTGGATGACAGACTGAAATGCTGCTTTAAAAATAATCATGAGCAAAAGGCTGCATGCAGAGGGCTCTTTTAGAGCCTTGAAGCAGAAGGGCTGCTAACAGGTTTGTAAGTCTGGGAAGATGGAAAGGGGAGAAGGAATAGGACTCTTTCAGAAGAGGGTCCAAGGAAAGTGTACACCTTAGTGTGTGTGCACATGCATCAGTGCATGTGAGTGCACACACCTGGAGACACCCCACAGAGTGCAGTGCTTTTCTGGATTGGGTCTAAAGCCTCAGACACTGAACACGAGAACCACAGCTGGCTCCTCTTCTCCAGTCATATTGGTTCCTAGTCCACAACAGCTTGTTCCAGGGTGACTCATGCTTGGTGGGGGATCACAGACCCACTGGGACACCACAGTGCCATGGTGGGTCTGGAGATGATGTTGAGGGGAAATGCTAACCTTTTCCAGGTTGTGATTTATAGGGATATTGTCAGGAGTCTTTTCTTTAACAGCCAGCTGAAAACTCTTTGGCCTGAGAGGTTTGGAAATCCCAGATGAAATGTGTCCTCCAGTAAAGAAGCTGACACTTGTGTACAGTAAATAAGCACCTTCACCTCAGAAGAAAGACTCCTAGCCTATAGGCTGGTGTCACTCTGCAACCATTGGCTCTTCTGATATGACAAAGCCCAGCTACTGCAAGTATTTTCCCCTAGGAGCTTTTTTTTCCCATAGACTGTGACCAATTCACCTTACAACTTCTTCCTGGATATATGTTCAAGTAGAACTTGTTTAGTGGCTCCATAGGAGTCTGGTTTTCTACACCATAGTTCATTTTTCGAGCTCCTCAATAACTACCTGGGTGCTGGGCCAGGCCAGTGTACCAGGCTGGCCAGTGCCCAGCAGAGCCACCACCATCTCCAGTGACCTCTGAAAGTCCCAAGATGACACTGTGCACATCACGAATCTCCTGTGTGAGGATTAGTCACCTCTCTCATGCATGCAAAAGAACTCTTTATGTGCTCTGGAGGTTTTTGATCCCTTGCCCAGTATAGGCATTTCTGTCTGAGAAATCCCATCCTGGAATATGGGAGACATCATTCCTGACATTTCAGTTTTTGGCAGAAGGCAAAATTGATGCTGCTGGATGATCACTCTGTTTGTTCTCTATCTTCTTGTATGTCAACTTTCACATGAGTTGCTGTCCTCCAAAACACCATCTTCCCTCTGCTTGTGGGGGTTCCTGAGTGTATGAATTTGCATTTGTCTTCCTGAGAGGCCATTGTTGACAGAAAATCAGCTCCCCAAGCAGATCTCTCAGCATCTGACTCGTCCTAATCTCACTAATTTGTAGTGTATGAAAACTGTATTCTCAGCAACTGATACAAGCTAACTATGGCAGGTCCAGCAGGGAGTCTGCTGTTCTTCTGGCTACAGGGGGTCTGCAGCACCTATTCCATGTTTTATTATATTCCAGTGCAATGAGTCTTCCCCTCTCTGCCATTCATTGTCTCACCTAAACAGATGTCATTCTATTTTGTCTGATTAATTTGAGGTGCAAGTGTACCCCAACACCCCAGGTACCAATATACATGAAGCAACAACATCCCAAAAGGATTTACCAGACACATATTATGAAATTGTTCAATGTATTTTTTCTAGTTCTAAATATATAAAACATTTCAGTCTACCAGTTGCCATTTAATATGCTGCCTGGTTACTACTGAAGCAAGAAGCTTTCCGTCATCTCTGTAAGATATGAACTCATCAGATTGCTTGTCTCCAGAGCTATGAATCTTTGGCTGGACACTTTTGCAGTATCAGAGCAGACTCTTTTACCACCTTCATCTAAAAACAACATGAAGAATTTATTTTCTTCCTGACATATATACATATAAATACAAATACATGCACACTCTCTTATAGTCCTTAATGCTAGTAAATATAATTTTCACTGACTGCTCTTTCAAATTAGCCTTCCAGGTCTATTATAACAGACATTAATCTTCCAGGCATTATATAACAGTGAATTCATAGTTTTTGTTTCCAAATTCCTTCTGTTTCTATTTGGGTTTTTTATTACTGTTATTATTTCTGCCTTCCTCTTTCTCTTATAAGATATTCTTATTCAAAGATAAGAATATCTTTGATGACTGCAAAATTGTGTGCATGCTGTGGAGACAGTATCTGTCAAAGTTTTCTTAAACAACTCTCATTTATAACACACATTATTTCACCTCAGTTTTTCCTCCAATCATTTCTTACTTGTAATGGTTCTCAACTTAGAAAAATTTACCACTTTAAAGTGCCTTGCAAATGTATTATCAATTTAGGATTACAGTTTGCTCGTAACAAATGCAGTTAGATCGTTTAAGCACCCATTAATTCTCAGTTCAGTAATCAATTCACCTTTATCTGTTGGATTGAGGTCTGATACAGAATGAAACCAAATTCACTGCATTAATTTTGGTAACAGAAAATTATCATCTGTCATTTTTAGAAATTCTGGGACTGTGTTATTGGCAGCAGCATGAGTCCTTCAGCAGCTATCCCTGTGGATGAAAAGCTGTTCTGCAAACATGGATTTTCTTTCACTTTGTTATGAAGCTGTTTAGGGAAGCTATTTGTCCAGCTCCCTAGTTCAATCTGGTAGTCTGCAGGGGTACATCTGAGCTGGGGCAGATCAACTTGAACCTGAGTGGAAGAGCAGCCCACTGGTTTTGCTTAGAGCTTATACTTGTTTGGGACTTGGACAAGCCTGAAGTTGGGTGGAAGGCACGAGAGGTAATTTTGGCTGCCTGTGGGAAGGTTCACTGATAGGAAGGGACAGAGAACAGAGAAGGAAGAATTCCCAAGACAGGGAATCAGCATTAGGAAAAGAGCCCTGGCCTTGGCTCTTCCAGCTCAGGGATTGCTCAGTCTATAGGATCGGGTATAGCAACCAGGCAGAAAAGTCTGGCCAAGGTAAGCTACATTGTCCATGTACCTGGGGAATGCTGCCTCTCTAACTGTGGATGTTGGCCCAGTCATCTGCCCTCACCTTTAAGGCACATGGAGATTGTCACTCTGGATGCAACCTAGGGGCCACAGCCAGTGTGCTCTTTCAAAGACTTGGGATGGGGAAAGGGGGCTTAGAAAAAAATTTTGGAATTATAAACCTGATTTACATTATATTGTCTATAAGTTTAAGTTTTCAGATGATGAAAAGGCACATTTAAATGATCTGATATTTCATTTAAGTTCAAGAGATAGGGTCTGGCTGGAAGATATGGGGAACAGAAACCCAAAGGGTCTGGGGCTCCTGCATCTGGGAAGGTGTTAGGTTGCAGTGGGATAATTAGCAATGATGAAGCTTGCAGCTTCATTAACCTTTGTGAGGAGGATCTCAGCATCTTCTCTGCTCTTAGTGTTCCCAGGTTGCTAAAGCAGATTCAGTAAGAGGGACATTTTGGGATGCTGATGGGGGGACAACACAGATGCCACTGAATTACCCTTAGCTATGTGTGCCCTTAGGACTGTTATAGCTGTAGCATTTAATCTAGCTGAAATGACCACTGAAAATGGGACAGGGAGCACGAAACTGCATGGCTGAAGCCATTACAGACACCTAATGTTGCTGCAGCTAATGGCACTGGAAGAGGCAAAGAACAAATTATTCAGTGACTGGACTGAGAAACCAAATCAAAACTGTTTCTGATAAAGCAATTAGTCATAGCCCTATGTTTCATCTCTTTTAAGCTAGGAGTCAGGAGAAGACAGTGATCTTCTCCAAGTAGGGAGATGAAGAGCAGTTAAACAATTTAGGAAAAAATAAATTTCGATAAACTATCAGAACAAGACCATTTGCAAAGAAGAACTACAACTGTAACCTTTATGACCTATTTTTTTTTCCCTGTGTGAGACTCCTGCAGGAAGTTGCAAAATGGTTGAGCTCACAAAATATGTTTTGTTTGCAAATAATTTTTTTTTTTCATTCCTTTCACTTCCAGATATTTTGCTTACATTCTAGCAGAGCTGAATTTCTGTGAGGAATTGGAAAGGGACAATTCACTTGATGGGGATTAGGAAGGAATCTGAGATAGGTATGGGAAGGCTGTTAATGTCCCTCATGCATTAACACATCTGCTGCTGCCATCACTGACGGCATCACGGGCACAGCCATAATCAAGCTTACCTTCTCCATCCTTCCAGACATTTACAGATAATATCACTGGAGCTCAAGTTTTTAAAAAATCTTGATCACAGGGCACATTCCCACAAAGCTGGCATCCCCAGGGCCACACTATACCATGAGCATGTGTCTGTAGCACAGAGGATGAGAACTGTATTTTCAAGGAGAGAGTTTATCATTCCTCAGCTGCAGGTCGCTATGGGACTGAGATACAGTTAAGTAGTTCCCCAGCCTGCACTACCTTTTAACTCAATTTCCATTTCCTAAACCACTGCTGACGTCTGTCTAAATAATCATTATCCCCACAACCACACTGAGTTTTAGCTTTTGCTGGGTATTACAGAGAAGATTTGGAGCTTTTGAGAGGATGCTGAGCTTAAGAAGCTGCTACTCTGTGTGGCTCTGGGTGTTGGTTGCATTTCACGGGCTGTTTTTATCAATGCACACACAAACACACACCCTACCAGAACGCACGCTCTCTTTCATGTGTGTTGCCTGAGTGAATACTTGCTGTCAGATCTTCCAAGCCACAGCACATTTTTAATCAGTCAGGTAATTCAATCATTCATTTCAGACCTGCTTGGCACAGCTGTCATTTTCAAGCATCAAAGCTTCTCTGTCAAAAACCATGCAGGCCAGGGGTTCATTCAGTCATCGCTGTTGCAAAGTGCTGGGGGAGGGAGGAGCGGAGGGGGTGCAGAGGAAAAGAATGGGATGGATTAAACAAACTTATTATAAATACTTCTGAAGCTACTAGCCAACCATCCTCAGCAGAGAACGATGGCACACCACAAGAGCGACTCGGGAATCTGCAGGATTTTTAAGGTATTTGCAAATCTCACTCTTAAATTGAAGAGTGAGTAGAAGGAGGACTGTCAGATGGAGCTTCCTGGCTGAGATGTTCAAAGCTACTGAATTTGGATGTCTAGTTATGTCTGGTTCTCATTAAAATTAATTGAATTGGGTGCCCAGACCTACAGGCAGTTTTCAAAAGCTTCATATCCATTTATAATTAATGTTCCCAACAGGGTGACTAAATATTTATACAATAGGTCATGTCATATGCAAAATGGAAGAGGTGCCTATTGGTAGACCAGGGACCAAGAGAAGGAGAATATGATGGGATTTCAGGTTCAATCTGCATTGTACTTTGTTTAAAGTTCTTCTACTTGCAAATCTCCAGCAGCTCTCACTAGATCAACAGCTGAGGTGGTAGCTCCAGCAATGATGATGTTCTCAGGGGACGATATAGCAAATTAAAACGGTGGCTTTACAGCTTTCCTGGGTTCTCCTCTCCATCCCCATAGCTCTGGCTTCCTCCACTAATTTAATTAATTTCTGTAAATCTCAATTTCCAGTATGAAAAACACATAATATCACTGAGTTTACAGTGGAGCTTAATCCATGAACACTCCTTTGCCTTGGTCAAAAACGCTAGAGCTGGCAGATGCCAAGTAAAAGACTAATCTGCCTCCAGGCATTCATTAGCAAAGCCCTGATCAGATCTGTACCACTGTGCTTCCTCCATAGTGATGGAGTAGTTCAGTGTACAAAGCTGGTGGGTTGAAACCTGAGAGCATCTGAGGGGTCTATGATCTGGGGGTGAAAGCTTGGCATTCATACAGGGGAAGTCTACAGCAACCAAGTCCTGTCCTGGTTTGTCTGTTCCCCAGGGGAAACTCTTCCTCAGCTAAGCAAGCCATGCCTGAAACCATGTGCCAGCTGATCCACTGAGAGGGTGTCCATGGAAGCTTGGTCCTTGGTATATCAGGTATCCTCTGTCCCCATCCGGAAGACCTCCCAAACTTGGCTTACGACAGCCACTTGGGGTGGGCTTGATGACAGCAGTGCTTTACAATGTGACTTTGGATGCATTACATATAGATCTTTCTTTGGTTCTCCTGACCATCCTGACCATATTTCACAGCACATCATGGGCTATGGTTAGTGTCACAGTTGGCTTAGCACAGGTACAAAAAGCTGTATGCAGTCACTCAAAAGATGAAACTGAATGTGAAATACAGCCAGATCACCTGAACCTTAGAGCCCATTGGGCAGTGCAAAGGGGAAAAAGGCATCATTCCTCTCTAACTCCATGGCTAGTCTGCTTGGAATGGGACATGTGCTTTTCCATGGCTTTGTTCCCAGTTAAAACAATCAGCTTTACAAGACAAAAATTCAAATTCAAGACTTAGAGCTGTTGTTCCCATACAAAATGTCAAGACAGAATCGAGGACACATAAAGAATAAAACAGCTTCATTTTCCTTGTTAATACCTGTCTGCTTACTTTTTAATTAAACAGCAGCTGGGTGTAGACTTATGAGACAGAAGAAGGATCCCAAAACAGAGGAGATTAGGTGATCTACATAATGCAGAAATGTAAACCCTTCCAACTACTGCTGGTGTAGCTGCTGATGCTGGCAGAATCAGCTCTATCGATGAACTCATCACTACAAGTTTTTGCAAAGGACCTCTTAGATTTCGAGCATTTAATCCCAGAAGCAATTGTGTACCCTAAATCACAGTCAACTTTCTATTTTCTAAAGGAGACAGGGGTCATGGGCAGTGATTTTAAGAGCAGGTTGGAGAAGCTTCTGTTGGCAACAACCTATATAAGAGCTGGTCCAATCTTCAGGTGTGAGTGTGGACTGGGACACCTCTCAAAGATCCTGACAGCCCCACAGATCTGTCACTTGTTGACATAGAGGCAGGTGAAAATCTGAGCATCCATCTTTTCTTATCACATAGACCCAAGGACAACATAATCTTCTCTATCTGGAGATCTCAGGGTTTGGCCATGGAGGTAGGGTTGTGAAGACTGGCAAAACATAGCCTTGGGATCATTCATGGCTTGGCCTTGCTGCCAAGAAGCCAAACCTGCACCCCTCTGACATGTGTGCAGTTATGAAGAAAAGACTGGGACCAAGTCCTCACACTGCTCAGCCCCACTAATGTCCCTTCTCAGATGCTGAGTCACTGACCGACTCTCCTCTTAAGCCACAGATGCCACCCCCCTTGTTGCTGAGCACAGCCATGCCAAGCACCCATGCTGGGAACACCACCATGGTCCCAAAGAGAGCTGGGCAGGCTCCTATGTTGTCAAACTGCCATAGATTGGAGAAAATAAACTCCTTTCTGAAGGAAGATAATTGCTCTATTTTAAAACTAAGTGATTCAAGAAAAAAAAAAAAACAACACAGGCAAGAGGGTCTGATGCTGAGTTTGGCAAGGGGAACAGGAGGTGTGCAGGGCAGAGCAACTGCACGGCTGCTTTGCTGGATGGTCAAAGTGCTGGATGAAAAACATGGGTCAAACTGCTACTCTGTCCCCAGCCCAGCCAAATCATTGCTGTTGGAGAGAGCAAAGACCTCAGAGCAAGAAGCAGGTGCCCCTCCTTGGATTACTGAGCTGTGAGGCTGGTCACCCTTAAAAGCCAGAGAGGAAAAGATCCTGGTGGAGCAATGAGCTTATGTCTCCTCTCACCTGTGCTTCCTCCACCCGCAAGTTCATGTTCTTGTGGCCATAAAGGAGGTCCCGAGAGCACTGCAGATCAGTCCGCGAGGCCAGCACCACTCCATGGGCTGGTCTGAGAGACAGCATTGTGAAGCTGAGCCGTAGAGAGGAACAGCCCCCACCACGGGGCAGCTCGTGAGGAGGCTTCTCTGGGGAAAATTTTTGTCACTTTGGCAAACCGTCTCCCAGAGCAAAGAGCAACTAACTAGAGCAGACAACAAGAGAGTCATTAGTAAGGCCAAGCCTGGCATCTTCCTGGACCCCCCCACCACTGTGATCAGTGATTTCACCAAGCAAGGACAGAAGAAGCCTCTTCAGCAGAGTTTTGTCTTTACTGCTTAAAATTCAATAGCTCCACTTTCCAAGCAGGCAGGAAAGAAATAGTTTTTGTACGTTAACAGCCTGTGCCCCAGCCCAGTCGCAATTTGTATGGAGGAAGCTCTCTGGTTTGAACTTGGCAGACATGCAGGGGAAGAACACCAAGAGGCCTGAAGGATGTGTCTGCTGCTTCCTAGCTCTGCTGTACAAGTACTGGCCCTGGCAGGCATGGGTCCCCTTTGAACGTCCCTCAGCTGGAGGTCAGAGAGATGCATTCAGCACTCCAGCAAACTGGGTCCTACCAGAGATGCCTGTGAACAGCTCCCAGCTTTCCCCAAGGTGGGCACCCTTGGCCTCATACGTCCACACAAAGAGAAAATGTACATGTGGTTTAGCAAAGCTACGGCTTGCCTTCAGGCAGCATCTCAAGACAATGATGTAAATCCCATTTTGGGGGCATCCTGTGACCTGGAAACAATGGTGCAAGTACTCAGCTGACCCCTCATACAGGAGCTGAATATTATTTGTCTAAAATTTTGCTTGAAAACCAGGGCTGGCTTCCCTGTCTCACCTAAGAGCTATTTGCTGCCATTTTAGATCAGAATTAAGGTTACTGTGAATGTAAATGACACATTTTCTCTTGCAGACAGACTGAGACTCCTCTTTTGCACAATGAGCACCCAGATTGAGCAGGAGGATGTGATAAGTGCTCTGCAAAGCTTTTTTCACCTTAAAATATTTTTGCAGCTGAGAATCCACAGCTGTATCTTAGCACACATGGCTGAAAACAAAGAAGTCCTTGGGCCTTGCTTGTGTAACCCCACCTCTTGCCTGTGACTTCTCTCTCAGCTGCCAACTTGCAACAGTGCTGTTGTGTTGGCCAAGCTTCAGGGACCTAGGTTCTCTCCCAGAGAGCTAGGGTCATTTCCCCAGGACAGTAACCTCTGTCGCTTTGATATGCTACAGTCTGCCAGGGGCAGAGCTAACTGCTCCCTCTGCACTGGATCATTGATGAACCAGGCAGAGACAAGCAGCAAGAAGGGGTGGGGACTGAAGCACTGGGGCTGGAGGAGAACACGCCATCCACACAGGTAAGGTGTCCTTCTGGAGAGCTGGCAGCAGCACGGGTCACTGAGTTTGCTCTGTGACCCCTGAGCCCCCTCCTGGCCTTACAGCTTCAAAGGGAAGAAAGAAACATGGGAACAAGCAACCTGGTTTGGGCATAAACATTGCACTCAGTGAGGAACGTGACTGCCTTACACAGATACAAGGGACCTTCTGCTTTCAAATCCTTTCTCACAGCCACCCCCCTCTCTCCCCATGGCCTGCAGCCCCTTCATCCAGTTGTCCCTCTTCATCACATGAGCCTTATCTGAGCCACACGTAATCTCAGTCCTTTGTTTCTCAGGACAGGGCTTAGAGAACTCCCCAAAGTTAAGCAGGTCCATCCCCTCATTAACTCACTGGGCCTGTCTCCTTTGATTAGGTTGTGCTGACTCTGCTCACACATCACACTTGCTGCTCTAGATGCAGGGACACTGGGGCATTTCCAGCTGGGACACAGACAAAAGGAGGAGATAGCAGAGCCTTGGTTACCACTGGAGCAATTCAGGACAAATAATTAGAGGCTTTATTGGCTAATTGGGTCTGTACTGTCATTCCAGGACAGGAGATGCCTTAACCCACACTGCCTGCCTGAGATTACTAAGCACGCCATAAATAAACCACAGCACTGGTCCATCGGCCTTCAGCTTCCACCCTGTGTGCTCCCTCCCAGCACTGCTCCAGCACAGTCTACCTGCCAGGGAGTCCAGCTCCCTTGCCTTTTTCCAGGACTTCAGCCTTGCAACTATGTCAGGACACTTGAAGCCCACCTCAGGAAGCTCAGAGACCCTTCAGGTGTCATGGCTAGCCCCCCTCAGCGTGTCATGGCTAGCTTGGACAAGAAGCTAATTTTCGAACTAAAGTCAAAGAGTAAACAAACTAGTGGTTAGGAAGAGCCAGAGTCAGCGATCAGTATTAGGAGGGGCTGGCAAACCAAAGAGAAGGTATTTTCAGAGGAAGGCTTGTGAGTTGAAAGTTCCCTGCAGTGCCTAGGCTTCAACCTGTCTTTTGTTTTCAGTTACAGGACAAGGCTCCAGTCCCATCCCCAGCTCACTCTCAGCTCTGAAAGTCCTGCTTTCCTTCTCTGCTCAGGTATGTCTTCCAGATCTTAGGAGTGCTGGTACTTGAAGACAAGACATGCAAATAAGAACAACCACCTTCACATGATTGCCAGCCAGTGTAAGGACATCCAAAGCAGGTTGGAAGCCTGACCCTTCCCTCTGAGGACCTTTAACATCGAATCATCTTTAAGGAGGCATACTCAAAACCACGCACTGAGCCCCCGAGCCCACACACTGTCTGCAAGGCTGATTGCTATGCAAGGTCCCAAGTGCTTCACCCAGGAAACAGAGCAAAGGAAAACAGCTTGCTGCCTGGGACCATGGCCCACAGATCTACTTCTGCCATGGGAAAGCCAGGCACAGGATGCGTAGAAAGGCAAAGTCACAACAAAGGACAGTCCAACACTCTGGGTCAGGCAAAAATAGATTAACCTACTTGAAAGTAGGACAACATCACTAAAGTGTAGGACATCTGGTCACCACAGCAGGAGGAGCAAATACAGAGGAGGCAGCATGTCTAACCTGACAGGAGACAGCTAAAGCACAGTCATGTTGTACGTTCAGGCAAGCAGCTGGGACAAGCGCTCCCCAATCAAAGCAGAGCTGCTCTCCATCTCTCTGAGATGACTGCTAGACCTTCTGCTGACAGTCAGTCTACCTGCCTACCAGAAACAATATCCTGCCCCCAGGAGCCTGTGTGTTATGCGTGCCCAAACTAACAGCTGATCCCTTCTACCTGATCTGATGAACCCAGGGATTTGCAAGAAACAATCAGCAAGAGAGAAAACATAAGAAGATTCCCGATGTGCCTGATTGCTAAAGTGTTAGAACAAGCTTAAAGCTTGTAAACTGCTTTGAGGCTCCCTGCTGCCAAGGCCATCCCTTCCGCTGGCTCGAGCCCACCTACCTCTGCTTGACTCCCTGCACCTCAGACTCTTGCAGAGCACTGTTGAGAGAGGACATGATAAAGAAGTGATTAAAGATCATCACTGGGCTTGTATTAGCATCTTCAACAGCTCCACAGCCCACCAGCCAGCCAGTGGGCTGCAGCTAAGCCAGGTATGATGGGTCTTTCAAAAAGAAACAAGAAAGTAAATACCGCAGGTAGCATGCTCATCAAAGGAGACTCACTGCTGTTTGTAGAGAGGAGTTAATGCCACATGGATGACTGGCTGCTCCAGGGCTGAGTTTCCTACCCGGCCTTGGCAGGACAGGCAGTTTTCTTGGCTTAGGACCCTGTGCTGGAACGGAAACCTGGAGCACTAGGTCTCAGGACACCATTCAAATTCCTGTTCCTTGCTGTTGCTGCTCTCAAAGGAGGCAGTAGGAAATCATCCAGGTCCCAGGTCCCTTTGCAGAAAGCTTTAAGCCCCTCCAGAAAAAGGTCTCCCTGCTGATGCGGTTTGTTTCTTAAACTCAGACTTGCAAAAAGCAGTCTGGGGCAGCCCTGAAGTTAGGTGTGAAGCATGGCAGCCCCCTTAGCAGACCCTAAACTGAGGAGAGTGTTTCTGGTCTAACCTGACAGCAGAGCTCACCCTGGGAAAAGCCATTGAGTCCATTTTGCAAGTATCCCCATGTCAGTTTCCTCTTAACCTCAAAATTATTGGTCACCCACGATGGCCTTTTAAGTGCCTTGCATTGAATGCTGCTCAGCCACTCACTCTGGGCTGGGGAATTTAGCACACCAGCCTAAGACAAAGCCAAGAGGTGGAGAAAGGTTTCTCTAGTCTTTGCTAGGTCTGTTACAGAGGCTGGTTGCTAGCACTTGTCTCCAAGAGAGGACAAGGCATTTCAGGCAGCAGTAAAGCAGGAGGTTGACCTGCCTGCCTCATGTCAGAGCCAATGTCATAGTCCTTCCCCAGGGACAGCAGTCCAGGATGGTGAGCAATGCTACTGGCCAGGGAAAGCCCAGGGGTGAAAGGAAAGAATGGGGCAGAAAAGATCACCATGAGTCTCTTCTCTGTCTGAGTCCCATTCGTGGTGCCAGCAATGGTAATGGGATGATGCCTTTGAGCTCACAACAGTGAAATTCGGTTTGCCAACAGCAGGGTGCAGGCTGAAGCCAGCTCTGAGCTGCAGAAGCTTACTGTAGGGGCACAAGCTAGCTGTTCAAGGCCACCCCATTACACACCACCTCTGCCAGCCCAGGTAACAATCCCAGAACAGCCACCTCACTCACACTTAACCCAGAAGCCATTTCTCCCCTTTTCCTGCTATACTGATGCCAATTTTTGCCAGGCAGAAAGAACTGGAACTACTCACTTTGGAACAATGCTTTTTTACTTCATTGTCTTTCATCCTACACAAAAGCTTTTCTAACTAAGGAATCACCTCAACCCACAAACAAGAACTTAGTTTTGAAGATG
This sequence comes from Antrostomus carolinensis, assembly GCF_000700745.2. Classification (NCBI taxonomy): domain Eukaryota; kingdom Metazoa; phylum Chordata; class Aves; order Caprimulgiformes; family Caprimulgidae; genus Antrostomus; species Antrostomus carolinensis. The sequence continues at coordinate 15,661 of NW_010314235.1, forward strand.
CAATAAACACTGTCTTTTATTTTAATTTTAAAAAGATATTTCAAAAAAGCAATCTAATTTATCAAATATTCTGATACCCTTAAACCTGCCCACTATCTCCCTTAAGGTATGTCAACAAAGAGGTGAAAGCAGATGCACTCAACTCTAATCAATAGGGAAGGTCTGCTTTCCTCATATGAGCAATAGCCAGAGGGACTGACAACAAACTTGAGGCTGAAGACATTTAATAGCACTACAGGACTGTTCCTCATAACAAGAGCTTCCCATCCCACACAGACAGCATCCTATGCTTGCAACTTTGCCAAGAGGCTACTAACTTTGCTTGCCAAGAAAGGCCCAAAACCTTCACAGTGCAACTCTTGTCCATCAGGCCAAGGTGACCTGCAAATCAGCTTGAATGGGGCTGTCCACGTCACCTCTTTTTAATTCTGCTTCTCAGCCTTTCCTCTATGTCAAGGAATTACAGCAAGCCCAGTGCCTCCCACCCATGTCTGAATGAAGGAATGCTGCTTAGAGCCTGGCAGGGATGCTGCTTCTCTGGCTCATGTCTTATGCATCACTGGGTGGTGGTTGAAAGGCTGTTTCTACCACCCAGTTCAGCCTGCTTCATTACTCAGAAGAGAGCTGGAGAAGCACTGGGCAAGGAAACAGCTGGCCAGGAACCTGAAAGCAAAAAAATCACAGAATCACAGAATTGCTTCGATTGAAAAAAACCTTTAAGATCAACTCCAATAATTAACCGCATGCAGACAAGACCCTGACTAACCCATGTCCCTCAGCACTATGTCTACACGACTCTCCAATCCCTCCAGGGATGGGGACTCCACCACTGCCCTGGGCAACCCCTTCCAATGCCTCAGAACCCTTTCTGCAAAGAAATTCTTCCTCACATCCAATCTCAACTGCCCTTGGTACAACTTGAGGCCATTTCCTCTTGTCCTGTCACTTGTTCCTTGGTTGAACAGACCCACCCCCACCTCTCTACACCCTCCTTTCAGGGAGCTGGAGAGAGCCAGAAGGTCTCCCCTCAGCCTCCTTTTCTCCAGGATCAACAACCCCAGTTCCCTCAGCCGTGAACTCATCACACTTGTGCTCCAGACCCTTCCCCAGCTCCCTTGCCCTTCTCTGGACACGCTCCAGCACCTCCATGTCCTTCTTGGAGTAAAAAAAGCCCAACACTGAACCCAGCACTCGAGGTGCAGCCTCACCAGTGCCCAGCACAGGGGAACTCGGGACTGGAGTGGGTGCCGGGCTTAGCGCGGGCTCGATCCGCCAGGGGGCGGCAAAGGGCGCAGTTTGCGGCAGACCAGCGCCGCGACGCCCTTTGCCGTCCCCTG
>NW_010314236.1:0-3531 GCF_000700745.2 Antrostomus carolinensis
TGGTGTGGGGTTTTGAATAATTATCTCCCTGCTTAAAATGGAACCTACTGGAATAGACAAAAAAATGTGTGTGTGAGAGAGAATGTGTGATGTCCACCGATTTGAGGATCTTTAGATTCTTCTGAAACAATAATCGTGTAAAAATTGGGCAAAGCACATCTTGGGATGTGATTCTCCCTGATCTTTCCTAAGTCAAGGTGGAATTGCTTGGAAGGTTTGCTACAGTAGTCTTCTTTCCCATCAAGAAGTGATTATTAATTTGAAAAACAATAATTTGCCAAAGCCTCGGGGAAGGGAGTTGCACAGCAGGGCACTTGAACATGCATTCTGTACCCAAATATCTTACGTAGGTGGGTAGTAGTACACAAGCTAATGTGAATAACAGATAAGGAAATTAAATTTGCTAACTATTATTTTTCATGTCAAGAACAAAAGGAGGAAATGGATGTTACCTTCTTACACATGCTTCCTCAAAACCTAGCTCTGAACTGTGGTTAAAATCTACATGCTGGCTGCTTGCAGGGCTGGGTTCATGGTAAGGGGGGAACGCAGTGCTTTCTCCATCCCTACCCTTCTCCAGCAGCTATTGAGGATCTTCACTTGAGCGTGGCTGGCTGAAGCATGACAAGCTAAGGTTAGAAGGCTGTTGGCTCACTTTTTTTTTTAACTTTCTCTGGCTTACAGCAGCCCATACAACTCGTAGCAGTGAGTAGGATGCTCGCAGAAGAGCGGACTTGCCGAGCTAGTTGAACTCGTAAACTCAGCCTGTGCTACCTCAACCTGCTCTTGGTTGAAGAACTGAAAATAGCAGCTACGGTGGGACTCTTCTCCTGCTGTTACTCTGCTCAGATTGCAGAGTCTCTGGCTTCCTTCGAGTGTTTCAAGTCCTGTGTAGCTCTTTCAGCGCCGCGTGGCTAATACTGACAATTATGGTTGTGCTGACTCCGCTGTTGGCGGGTGACGGCGTTTTTACTCCCAAGAAGATTGTCAGTGGGCTTGTTTATCTGAGGCGAAGACATATCTGTCCATGTTCAGTGGAGCTGTCAAATTTGATCCATATTTTATTAGTCATTGCAAAATTCAGAAAGCATTGGATGTTTTTCTGTACAAGCCAACTAGGAATTCTTTATATTCTGAAAATGTATCTTGGTGGATGAATCTATACTCGGAGCTCTCGCCGCGCTAGTGAGAAGTCTGAGCACTCTGCCCCATGGTTAACCACGATTTGATGTGATTATATGACTGTTTTTTTTGGAGGAAGAGCTATTCAGTTTGGCCTTGATGGAATGTATGAAAGTTGCCTTATTATTATGAGTTCTCTGTTGTTTTTTTGACTAGCAACTCCTTTAAATAGGAGATTTTTGGTTGTTAGTTTCTCAAGTGAAGCTGCAGCTTTCACTTAGTTTTGTTCCCTGTTTTCAGCCCCAAGTGCACAGACACTGCTAATTGGTTGTTTTTTAAGCATAAGGCCAATTTTCTAAAAGTATCTTCCAACGCACAGATAAGATCTCTTTTGTGTGGTGAAATGTGTTTACTGTGAGATGAGTAACAAGTACCAAAATTCTGCCAGATTATGGAAGGGATATTAGATAGTTAAACAGCATCTTAAAAATACTTCTTGTTACAGCATATGTCATTCCTAATTGCTTTAGCTATGTAGTTGTTCCAAAAAAACCCCCCATTTTAACTAGGTTATGGGTCTTTACTCACCTGTAAGGGGAAATTAACCTTTTATTTTCAGTTTAAAGGATTAAAGAGGCTGTGAGCTCTTTTAAAAGCTGTCCGAATGGCAGACGAATGATCACCCTACAATTTATTTGCTGTGCTTCAGGTTTTAAGTGATGTGGCACACAACATTGAAATTAAAATCTGAGCTGTGGAAATCAGGATTTTTACCTACAGGTCTCACCCTCCTGGAAGGAGAAGACACCCATCAGCCAGAGTATCACAGAAGCATCGTGTGCTGCCTGCCCAACTCCAGATACCGGCTCCATCGGGTTAAAGAAGCTTCCAGTGGCTCTACTGAGGGTTGTTTTGATTTGCTCAGGTCTTAGTTTAATTTCTTAATCTGTAGACTCTAATAACAGGGTTTTTCCAATAAGCAGAGTTTCCCCCCTGGTGCCTGCCCTCAAGAATTCTGTGCTTTCTAACCAGTGTTCATGCTCCTGACTTGCATTGGAAATTTCCTTTTTGACTGTGATGGATCCCGGTTACTTGGACGTGCCGCGTTCTTTGAAGACCGATCTTGCAACCAATCTGACTAAAATCTTTAGGGTGACTATAGTTCAAGGTACAGCTGTTAAACAATTAAAGAATTCAGTGCCCTTAAAAATCTAGATTGGAAACTCTGAAAGTTTTTTTTGGCAAGTATATTTCCCTTTCATATTTCAGCGAGCTGATCTGTTGCTCTGTGCAGTCAGTGTCATGGTTTATATGAAAGTCACGCTTTTACTGTCTTCTGTGTTTGTTATTTTTCTAAATGTACTTTGTGGGAGGAAGTTCAACAAAACACTATTTTCAACTCGGGCTTCAGCTTTCTGACTTCCGGCTCTATAGTTTTTAATTGTGCAAGAGCAAGCTGAAATATTAGCCCTGTCTTGTTCATATGCTGTAGCTGAACTAGAATTACAGCGCGCTTCAGTTTCTTTTTTTGGCTCCAACTTGGTATTTGCATATGGTGTGCCTCAAGTTCATGTATAGAGAATCTTTCCATAGTCTAGAGTCTGTTTCTTTTATGTATGAAAGAGCTTTAACCAACTTGGGTGGCTCTTGTGCTACAAGAAAAGGAGTGTGATTTATTACTGCTCACTTCAGCCTATTGCTCCATCTCCTCATGGTAGAACTGAGATCACCCAGATTCCAAGACCTTGCAGGATATGGATGTTTTCAGACACTGCTGCACTGGTGTGAGTGGATCTAGGAAGCCACTTTCCATCCCAAAATCAAATCAGGATATCTTTTTGATAATTGATAAGGAGTTGGACTCAATAACCCTTGTGGGTTCCTTCCAACTCAGGATATTCTATGATTCTAATTAAAGCTTTTAGTAGAAGGAATTACGGCAAACCACGTGGTTGACTCAAAGCATGTGAGTAATCCATTAATAATCAGTGAACCAATCTCAGCGCGGAGTGGTATCCCTTTTAAGTGTTTGGGGAGCTTGAGGCCTAGAAGTGGTGCTCACATCTCATTAGAGAGGAAGCTGTGCTATTGCAATATGTATTTTTTAAGGTTTCCTCTTGCAGCCGAGATGCTGAGATCACTTAGAAGTTGTTGGAAATTCTACTGGGATTTCAAAGTTTTCGGTAACTTGGAAAGTTTTAGAGCTACCTTAGTGTCCCTTCCTGATGGCTTTTAGAAAAAGATGGTATGGGTTATGCTAATCCTGGTAGAGAGCTTAATAAGGACTCTATTATCTAATAATGAACTTTAAACTTAATTTAATTTAAACTTAACTTTCCTGTTAGGCTTATAAAACTTGCTGCTTTCTTGGTGAGAGTGAAAACGCCCTGGAAGCAGGATTCCCCGTGT
>NW_010314236.1:3554-16052 GCF_000700745.2 Antrostomus carolinensis
TTTGAAGTGCTAAACTGCTGTCAGTGCTCTTAGGGATACAATACAAAATTTTCAAGCCTGACTATGTCCCAGTTGAGCTTTGGGACATGTGTTTAGGTGTCTAAAGAAATCAAATGACTTAACTTGAGTGTTGGAGGATCTAGTGATGTTCATTCCCTCTAGCAAAACAATGGAACAGATGGGTAGTGGAGAACCCATGGGCCCAGGAAGGGCTGGAGGTAGGTGGGTATTTACTCCACAGAGGTAGATTGGGAGGGCAGAGTGTTCTGGCACTGAAGGTTGGCATGAAATTGTCCCTTAATACGTACTGCAGGTCTTCAGAAATGCTCTAATACGTGTCTGATGAAAAAAAAAAATCAAACATAAATATCTGTCCAATTGCACAGAGTTTCCATCTGATCTATTTATACAACGTATCACAGAGAGTTATAAAATATGTAATATTTATGAATTAATTGTAGCCCTTGGAGTATTTCCAGGCCATTTTCATATATATATTTAGGCACTATTTCAAATAAGCTCCTTTGCTTCTCTTTACTCCCTGCCTTTCCCACCCCCAGTGTAGCTCTGCTTATTCCTTCTGGGTATTAACTGTTAAAAGCTTAAAGTCGAACAGCATCTAAAAATGATCTTAAATGATAAATGCATCGAATGACCAGAACCTGAGCTCAGTTTTTAATCTGTTCTAAGCTGAAGAACATGGCATTGTCACTTCACAGTACCACAGTGTATTTGTGAGCGTAGTGCAGTTGTAACCTGCACTGGAAGTGGGTTAAGAGCTGGAAAGAATGATTTGTATGTTTACTAAAATGCTTCCCTTCAAGTAGTGTTGAAGTGTTTTGAAATGTTAAGGTTACTCAACATCTATTGTGATAAGTGATTGAAGTGAAATGGCCAAGGTGTCCCAGCAAGCAAGTGACAAAACAGCAATGGGAATCTGGGGTTTCTCTTGGTGCTGGACGTGAGCTTGGTGCAGCCGAGCTCCTCATGCCCACTCCTGCTCTTGGATGTCAGGGTCTTGAGCCCAGTTTTGCCTTGGTCTGACCTGGCTTTAGGATTTAGCAAGTGGCTTTTCCTGCCTTCCAGGGAACAGGGTGGCTCTCCGAGGTGGGATCTAGCTGGGACCGACCTGATGCTGCACCCTGTGAGTGCACTTGATGGGTAGCAGGAAAATAAGGGTATGGCTGGTAGTCGTTTAAAAAGTACTGCTGCCTGGATCCAGGGGATGACAGGAGCTCGGTGCGAAGGGGTTGTGGTCAATGGAGAGGAAGTGTTTATGTATAAACACTTGGTTACCCAGGAACTTCATAAATTGTGATGGTTTTAAAAGGGCTAATGACACATCCTGAGATGTTGTAGATCCCCCATTAAGGTGTATCCTCTCATCGTTTCTCTCCCATGTAACAGCTGGGTTTCTGCTTATACACAGATACTGCAGTGTTCTGTGCACAAGCATTTGATCTCATCTCCTAAACCAGCTCTATAAATGAGCCCTGGTCAGGATTGATACAAGAGGTTTTGGACAAACTACATTGCAGTTAGAACAAGTCCAGAGGAGGCCACCAGGATGATGCGAGGGCTGGAGCCGCTCTGCTGTGAGGACAGGCTGAGAGAGTTGGGGCTGTTCAGCCTGGAGAAGAGAAGGCTCCGGGGAGATCTTACAGCGGCCTCCCAGTACCTGAAGACGCTCCAGGAAGGCTGGGGAAGGAATTTTCATTAATGACAAAACAAGGGGAAATGGGTTTAAACTGAAAGAGGGGAGGTTTAGATTAGATATTAGGAAGAAGTTCTTCACTGTGAGGGTGGTCAGACACTGGAACAGGATGCCCAAGGAAGTTGTAGATGCCCCCTCCCTGGAAGTGTTATCGACCAGGGTGGATGAGGCTTTGAGCAACCTGATCTAGTGGAAGGTGTCCCTGCTGATGGCAGGGGGGTTGGAACCTTAAAGATGATCTTTAAGGTCCCTTCCAGCCCTAACCATTCTATGATTCTGTGTGTGTGTAGTACCATGTTATGGATTTCCTGGCTTCTGCTACAGTTGAACATAATTCAAAGCCTGTCTGAATTTTGCCTGTTTTAAAAGGTAAACGTTTTCTGTGCCTTAATCTGAATGCAGTGATTTTTGTCTGGCTCGGAGGCAGTGTATTAAATTTTCAGCTCTGATATTTGAAAGAGGATTGAACATAAATTGATAACAATGCCTTCTGTTGTTTAAAAGAAAAAGCAAAATGCCTGTGCTGCAACAAAACGAGGTATCTCACCTATCAGGGGAAGATAAGCAAGAATTATTTCTGTACTGGGTTGACAACTTGTACAATGATTAGGTTTTTCTGGCTACTATTTTGACAAATTTAACTGATCAAAATGATATACTGTATTAGGTTAGTGAATAACCAGTTAGACATCTCTTGTTTATCTTACAGCATTTAGCAAAAATTTGCTGTAGTCCTGATACTCTTACTTGATGGAACTATTTTTGCCTTCGGAAATAAACATGCTATTATTGGAAATCATTGGTAATAGGCCAATTCAACGATAGCTTTTCTCATGGCCTGAACTTATGTAATTACTGCAGTAGAAAGTGCAAGTTTAATTTGAGTCCGAGTCTCTTTCTTTATTAGAAGGTAATATATTCCCTTCGCTATTTAATAAGCTGCACTTGGTGATGATAGATGGAAAAGATTAACCTGAGTATATCAACGGTATGATGTCAGCTGCCAGTTGCATTAGGAGGCATCACCACCTCAGTGATGTGATAACAGAAGATTCATTAAAGATTGGAAGGTATCTGTTCTTGAATGGAAATTTAGAGACTGGCTTTTTCTCAAGACAGCGAGAGGTATTTTACTGCAGAAAGATTGTGTGGCTATTTTTAGCCGTGGGTACTGGTGAGGTGGAACAGAATATTTTTAGAGCTGTAGAAAATGCAGCCACTCAAGCTGGGTTCTTTTTTTTTTTCACTCTAGCTCTGTAGGGTTTTTCCAAAATAAAGAATAAAATTGGTTGGGAATGTTTTTTTTATGTATTGTTATATACTTACATAAGTAATATATTCATTGTCTGTATATATTCACACATGTATATATACATTCTAGAGAATTTTAAGTGTTTTGGTTCTGTGAATGATACTGTCATGTATTGAAACATTTTTTTTGTTTGCTCAAATTTTGAAAACTCATTACTCATGTGAAATGTTGAACAAAATATCCAACCAGCAAGGCATAATTGGGTCACTCTCACTTAGTACATACCGATCCTATATGCTGTTTGGATCTTTACTTGAATGAGGTAAGCATGAAATAGTTCAGGAAACTGTGGGGATAGTGGATTGGTAAAATTAACAGCTTTGAAGAACCACCTCTGCTCTGTAATATATTTGCAATGTTTTAGGTATTTTAGAGTGTGTTGTACTAATGTGGGGGACTTCAGAGGCAACAGACCTGAGCTTGTGCTGGTTCTTCATAAGTGTATGTTTGTGTTTACAAGAAAACGTGGATTTTTTTGGTTGCCTTTCCTGGATTTAAGGTGGGTGAATGAAGTAGTGAATTCTCCGCCCACCCCCCTTCAGCACCCCCTCAAAAATGGTGAGATTCCGGTAAGATGAGAAGTGGATTTTATACAGCTTGGCTGAAACTGGTCTTGTTGACACCCATTTAATTATATAAGTCTACTTGAAAAGCTTTTCATTATACTTTCAAATTTCTGATTTCAGATTTCTGAATTATTCGGCAAATTTTTTAGCAGCAAGGTAAAGCAATGCTTGTGATTCGTGACATTTATTTATAATTATGATGCCTTTGTTCTTTATATATATGAATTTTTAAAATACAGAAGTCCATTAGACATTTGTGCATTGTACCTCCTTCCTGAGATTCCAAAGGAGATACAGCCTATAAACCACTCTTGACTTAACCTCCAAGCTCTGCACCATTCAGAGAATGCTAAAGAAAAGGTTATAAAATTTGGTAATTTGTACAACCAAACCCAAAAAACCTGTTCCTGGAAACTTTCTCAAGAATGTTCATATTAATTCTGTTGTCTTGGCTAAATTCCAGCTTTATTAGATTATAAAATCTATTTTAATCCACTCAGTTTTCAATTGGAGATCTATTTTTGCCTTTCTTTTGTTAAATAATAATAGCTGTTTGCGGAGCATGGTTGTGTGTTTCTAGCCATCAAAATGATTTTCTTGTATAAAACTCTCTATTTGCATATTTCTGGTTTTAATCATACTCCAGAACTTTAAAAGTAAATGATGTGCTTGACTTGCCAGGATCTGTTTGGTGTTCCTAAACACAGCAGACACACCAGATGAATTAATAGAAATGTGTTAGCTTTTCTACACTCTTAAATTCCAGATTTCCAATGTCTCTTCCTTGAGGAATCTGTAGTCCTTAGGAATAGGGGAGTTTATATAGTCACAGATGAGCTTGGAAGCCTAGTATTTAATAGTAAAGCTGCAAAATTAGCTTTATTTAATGTGTTTTGTTGAAAATTTTCATGCATCGTTTGTAGGATAAGTGGATCTAGAAAGAATAAATACAGATAGAAAAAGATTGTGCGAAGACATACGAGATACTAGAGAAAACCACAAAGAGAAAATGCATTTAATTTCCCTTCTAGAGGATGCTTTTGGTTTTATTGCTGCATTGTGGGCCCCTGACTCCAAGAAGGACATGGAGGTGCTGGAGCGTGTCCAGAGAAGGGCAACGGAGCTGGGGAAGGGTCTGGAGCACAAGTGTGCTGAGTTCCCTTGTGGCTGAGGGAACTGGGGGTGTTGAGCCTGGAGAAAAGGAGGCTGAGGGGAGACCTTGTGGCTCTGTCCAAGTCCCTTGGAGGAGGGTGGAGAGAGGTGGGGGTGGGTCTGTTCAACCAAGGCCCAAGGGACAGGACAAGAGGAAATGGGCTCCAGTTGTGGCCAGGGCAGTTGAGATGGGATGTGAGGAAGAATTTCTTTGCTGCAAGGGTTCTGAGGCATTGGAAGGGGTTGCCCAGGGCAGTGGTGGAGTCCCCATCCCTGGAGGGATTGAAGAGTCGTGTAGACACAGTGCTGAGGGACATGGGTTAGTCGGGGACTGGTCAGTGTTGGGTTCATGGTTGGACTCGATGATCTTAAAGGGCTTTTCCAGTCCAAGCCATGCTGGGATGCTGTGATTTCCCCTTCCTCCTAGGCAAACCCCTGACCCGCAGCCAAGTTCCTCTTCCCTAACCTGCCCTTTCCCTGTCCGCCATCCCCCAAGGACAAACCTCCTCACAGCTTTGGTTTGCATTAGCACATCAGGCAGCAAAATAAAGGAGCAGTTGGTTTTAAGGTGTGATAAACAAAGTCTTTATGAAGCTGTTGACTTTTCTTTAACCATCTTTAACTGCCGTCTGCTTGAATTAACTGGCCGTGGTTTTGCAGGTGGGCCGTTAGGGTGCTGGTGGGTGGGAGGTTGTCCTGGTGTGTTGGTGTTGGGTACCAATTGCAGGACCTTAACTGAGAGCTAGAAAATGGAAATAATGCTTGTAACAGCCACAGCCCTTGTAAAACTGAGCTGTGCTTTCCAGTGTGACAGCCTCGTGTTTTCACTGTTGTTCCTGGTCTCTTTCACAAGTGCTTTTGTGCCTGTTTTAAACTGATTTTGTTTGTTCTTTGCATAGTTTGTTCTTGAAATTTCTTAATATCGCACTGAATGTAAAGATGAAAATTCTGTCTTTTATAATTTGCTGAAATGTACCTTTTCTTGAAGCTTAGACTTGCTTATGTTAGCACGCACTGAATTGGGCAATTTTAAATGTCAGTGTTTAAATTTAAGGGTGTGAGGGTGGTGAGACACTGGCCCAGGTTGCCCGGAGAAGCTGTGGCTGCTCCTGCCTGGAAGTGTTGAAGGCCAGGTTGGATGAGGCTTTGAGCAACCTGGTCTAGTGGAAGGTGTCCCTGCTGCTGGCAGGGGGGTTGGGACTGGATGAGCTTTAAGGTCTTTTCCAACCCAAACCAGTCTGGGATTCTATGAAATTTGCTCTTTCTTCCATTTGGTAGTTCCACGTCCAAGGGGCAGAGCTGGATCCTGGCACCAGTTCAAGAGCCTGTCCGTAGCGCTCTCTTAGTTTAGAGCAGTGTAGCTTCTTGTCTGTCTGTCTCTGTCTGTGCTGCTCAATCTGTCACGAGTTTTGAAATCTTTTGCTTGACTTTTGGATCATCTTTGCCTAATTAACAAAGTTGTTTTCTTCCTTCTTTGCAATTTGGCTGTGCTCCCACGGCAATCACAATGATTTGCTTGTACACAAAAGCAATGTATTGAAAACACCACGTGTGTATATTAACGTTGTACAGCTCAGAAAAGATCAAGCAGCGTGTGATGATGTACATCTCCCATCACTGGGGACCCTTCAGCTATCAGCTCATAGACTTTGGCTTACAGTTATTAAGACAAGTGAGTATGGAGTTAATAACCAGCAGAAGAGGAAATGCTGGAGGCTTTTTTTTTTTTGTTCTTAGCCTAAACTGACAGTGTTAAAACCAAACATCCTTCCCTTAACCCCAAACCTTCCTTCTTCTCTTTGTCATTATAGGAGGATTCTCGTTAAGAGTAAATTCATTAACTGCAATGTGCACAGCGCAGTTCTTTGTAATACTCAGATTTCTGTGGTATTTCAACAGTGACGAGTTTGAAGTGGCTATTTCTATTGCAAATATTTTTGATTCAAGTATTTTGGATTTGATTTGAGGCTGTTTATTGTCTTGTAAATGTGCTAGAACTAGAGCTCGTGGAAAAAAACTGGAATTATGAAAGGTCCCAGGCCAGCACTGAAGAATGTGCTTTTTCATTTTCTGCCATTTTAATGTATGACGATTTAATTTGGCCAATGAGCACGATGAAACTAAATATATAAGTTAGAAACCCACTTTTCAAGATCACATCTCAGTGTTTAGCAAAAATAAGTCTTGCATTAATACCAGCCACTAACAAACAGAGGAAAAACATTTAATTTGGGGACCTTTGTTTTGCTAACAATTATTTTGCTCCTTCTTTTTTTCTAATGCTTGCAAAAATCCATATTACCTGCTTGACTCTTGTCTTTGCATTGAGGATCCTGCAAAAGCAAACCAAGTGAGAAGATGAGCAGCTGAAAGGGGAAAAAGGCTGCTTGGGAAATTTAGGTTTAGCCTTTTCTTTTTATAATTACTGTAGAACTTCTTTGGATAATTAAATTTTAAATGAAAGTAGCTTTAGTTAAATTTTCAGCAGCCTCGTTCTTCAATTAAAGACATTGAAATTGACAACAAATGTTCTCAAAGACCTTCCAGAACTTCTCTGATAAAGCCAGAACTGACAATTTCTTGGGTAAGGCAAATAATAGATGGGAGGAAAATTAAACCAGCAGATGAAGAACACCTTTAACCATGTAAAACAGGAAATAAGGACTTGAATTCAATCAGTTGTCTGGTCTGCAGTGCATTATTTAACTTTGCTGATTCATCTTATGTTGATTACAGTATATAATTCTGATCTTTCCATTTATGACCAAAAATAGGTATAACATTATATTGAAGACCAATTATTATAACAGATTTTCATTGTTAATTGTATACATTGTGTTTGCATTTCCTGCAAATCCTTACATTGTTATACCATGAGTGGCTGTCATCTTGAGCCCTGCGTGTTTCTCCTGTGAAGTAATGTAATTGAAAAGGTATAAAATAGAAATCTAAATAAAAAGAGATGTTGGATACTGTAGGCATGAGTGTCTGACTAAACTGCATGCTGCACCCTAGCTCAGATGGTGCTTTTGGACATTGGAGTAGAACAAATTATTGGAAAAAAAAGAAAAAAGGAAGTTCTTTATGCAACTTAATGCTTTTAAAAAGATTTCCTGTTGCTAGTATTTTCACAGAAGCTGCTGTTTGGTATGTATTACCTGTTCTTGCCCATCTACCTTTAGAGCAACTGATAATGAACTGCGTGTGGTTGTTGCATATAATGTAATAAAACTTACAAGTCTTGCAGCATTGTCATACAAGAAAGATATCAATGTAATTTAGTGAGATTGCCGCTGTTAATATTTATACTAAGTCAATGTCTATTCTATTGTTGCTTCCAACCTACCACATGCTGTTTTTCACAAAGTATCTGAAGTATCACCCTGAAGGATTCACTCATCTGTCACTCAAGGCTGAGTCAGGAAGTGTATTATAATAAACCAAAAAATTATAAATTTATCGAGTGTTTAATACACAATATAGTTATTCAGAACCTTATAAAATTATTAAGAATAATGAAATTGAATGGCAGGCTTCTTACAGCTCTCACTTCAATGCGTGTGTTGATGAGGATGTTGAATGATTTCCCCATTTCTCTGGGGAAATGCTTCTCTCTTTTATTTATTTATTTTTTTATTTTAATTTATTTTATTTTATTTTATTACATGTGTTGATGAGGATGTTGAATGATTTCCCCTTTTCTCTGGGGAAATGCTTCTCTTTTATTTATTTATTTATTTTTTTAAATTTAATTTAATTTTTTAAAAAAGCCATTTTAATTGCCACTGTGTATGGTTCTGTATTGCAGTGGTACCTGTAGCCCTGGTGAAGGGATGTGTTTTAGACATAAGCACTGTTTTTGGAGGTGTTTAACCCTTTGATTTTTCAGCAGATGCATTAATTTTGAAGTACTGTTTGTTTTGTTATGGAGCTCTATGGCACAGAATGGAAGGGCTTTACAATCACATTTCATGCTTGCATATCTCATGGGTTGTTTGCATATTATATATTTGGTGCATTTAACTCCATAAAAATATCTTACAGAAACATGAGAAGTTGCATGTGTTGTACTTTTCAGTCACTCTTTATACTTTTACAGGCTAATCCATGATTTTGTGCATTAAAGGAAATTTAAAAAGTGATTAATGAGAATTCCTAAGAATTTTTAAAATTTAATATCAAAGAACATTTAGTGTTAAGTTACCATGGCTGATAGAAACTTGTAAGCTGATTTGTCTCAGCTTTGCTATTATCTATATCACTTTTTTAATATATACTTTATATGCATATAAAGTTTTTTTATTGTATTTTTATTTTTGGGAGGGTTTAAATGGCAACTTTCTTATTGGCTCTGAAATTGTTTACAGAAGCAGATGCGTGTCATACTATTGGGCTTGCTCTAAAAATGTGTGTGGACATATATGTAGACACTTTAATGAAAGGAGATGGTTCTGTTAATGTTTTTAAAGTGATGATCTCTTGTTTTCTTCCAGCATCAGATAATAGCCAGCGATTTCGAGAAACCTGCTTTGCGTTTGCACTGACGCCACAGCAAGTGCAGCAAATCAGCAGCTCAATGTGAGTCAGTTTGATCAGTAACACAGTATTTACATAAAAATAAACAAAAAGAGGAACTAACTTACCATATCTTTCATTTTGAACTGTGATCTTAAAGAACACAGAAGTCTGCGTAGTTCCTCAGAGGATACTCTTCTGGGGAATTATTTTTGTTGTGTGTGTGTGTAAACTGATGGAGAGGAAAAGGATGAGGAAGAGAGAATTAAATACCACCAGTATTGGGCAAGTCCAGCAAGTATTGGGCAAGTTTCTTTTGTACAAAGCACTTTACAAATACATAATTCTCCTTCATGCAGTCCTCTCTCAGTCAGATCCTTTATGGAGTTCTATGTTTATTCACTATAAAGATGGTACCTCCTAGTGACCCATCAGAATTTTCTTTATAGTATGCAAAAAAAAAAAAAAAAAAAAAAGTAGAGGTCAGATGAGAATGTAATTGATTTATTTTGATTTACGTTGAAATTTACCTTGATTTATTTTAATTTACCTTGAAAAATAGAAAGTGTACCTTTTAGTGTGTCTTGAGAGTGGTAGTTTGACCAGAAGAAGGAAAGTCTGGTATACACTATATATACCAGAAAATATGGTTCATATATATTGAACTTACAGCAAACTCTGAGAAAATATTGATTAACCTCTTGTGTAAACAATATGTTTTAACTTGTGTTCTGTTGTTTCTAGGGATATTTCTGGGACCAAATGTGACTTCACAGTACAGGTCCAGCTAAGGTATGTATTTATATTGCCTGTTCTTGATGATGTTGTTTTTTAAATATATCAGGTATATGCTCCCCAGCAGGTCAGGATTTCCTTTATGGAGAAGAGTTTCATCCTGTTGTTTTCTTGAGAAAAGCTTGCTGTTGGCTGCTTTGAAAAGGGCAGACTTAACTACTGGTC
Source organism: Antrostomus carolinensis (assembly GCF_000700745.2). Lineage (NCBI taxonomy): Eukaryota > Metazoa > Chordata > Aves > Caprimulgiformes > Caprimulgidae > Antrostomus > Antrostomus carolinensis. Next base: position 13,774 of record NW_010314236.1, read on the forward strand.
CTTGCTGTATGCTGCTCTCCTGAAGTTGCTGGTGACCTGATACCTGGTGTGTCACAATACTGCATGTACTTAGCTATAGCCAGCTGATTTTCTTCAGTTCATTATTTTAGATTTTACATATGCTCCTTTTTTTAACTCCACACCTGTCAGATTCCAGGTGCCTGGGCCTGGAAAATCTACATGCAGGGAGGGTTATTTTTTCCTGGCAGAGATGTCAAACACAGCATCTGCTTTTCTTTAGGCAATGGGAGTCAAGACTCTGGGAATCACCAGATTGGGTCTTAACCTTTTGGTTATTTTAAAGGTTTTGACCAATGTATTTTTAAGTTGATGAAATCCTACGTATCCCTGTAATTCTGTGGAGGGCTGTGAGCAGAGCTGACTTCAGAGCCTGCTCCTGTCAAAGATGGCTATCTTGCCTTTCATCCCCCTGGTCACATCTGCATGCTTAACTCACCAGACAGAAAGTGATTGCTTTTGGGTCTTGCTTGCTAGGATACTTTCTGTTGACGAGCAAGTTGGGTTGGCTTGGTGTTGGGTCAAATGGACAAAGGGACAATGAGGGCATGATGGAAAATGGGGACAGAAGGTAGCTGCTGCTTTTTGAGAGCAGCAGCTTGTTAGGCTCACCTGCATTGAATAGCTATACCCTGATGGGATGGTACATTTGGGTGGATGGAGCAGATCCCCTGGAAGAAAACCAGTGGAGTTGAGAGGCTCTTTTTGGTCCTTTGAATGCCTGTTGTCCATGATCTTGGCCTACACACATTTTGTAGGACAAGGAAGGGTGTGTCTTATTTTGGTTCCAGCAGCATATAAGTCAATCTGAACTTAAGTAAATAAATAAAACTGAACATAAGAGGTTTGACACAGGCATGAGGATAACGTTTGAAGCTGGGGCTGAACAGCTGGGTGGTTTGTTGAAGTTGGAGGAGGGACAGTGGAAGAATCTGTATATTTTTTCCTTTGTGAAATCCTTGTCTTTTATCAAGAGTTCAGGCTGGAGAACTGTTAGGCAAGAAATTGGGATCATCTGTTTTTTCTAATAGAAACTTGCATATCTAAATGAGTCAGTCTGAGAAATTCAAGAAATCTGAGAAGGAACCTACAACCATCATGATCCAAACTTGTAATTTTGGGGGGCTTTCCTACTTATGATGTACAGCTAATTCGAGGACTGTGTTTAGGAAGATTTGTCATGCTTTCAAAACTCAGTGGAAAAAAAATTCCTTCTGGGAAGAGGTGATCCTTAAATCACTTTAGAAGTGAAAGATGATGGAAGCTCTTTGCTTTTAGGTTTTGTTTATCAGAAACCAGTTGTCCACAAGAAGATCACTTCCCACCCAATCTGTGTGTGAAAGTAAATGGGAAACCATGCAGCCTTCCAGTAAGTAAGATGTTATTTTGATTTACATAATAGGATAGCATTATCAAACTGTCTATCAGAAAGTAGCCTGAGATTTTATCCTAATCTTTTTGTTTTCACATTTTGGAGCATTTGAATGAAGATGGATAGATGAATGGAAAGATAGTTAAGTAAATTGTTTCTCAGGAGACCAACCAGTAGATCCAGAAGATTAATTTAAAAAACAAACAAACAAAACCCCACCAAACAAACCATGACAGTAAATTTTTATGTTTAACAAACACCCAGTGAGTCTGGCTGAAATCGGACTCTGTTTTGGAGGTCATCTGCACAGGGAGTAGACCATCATTGACCAACAGGACTAAAGAGAAAAATGCCAGTTTACAGTACTGGGGGTTAAACTGGGATTAAATTGGGTGGTGTTTGACTGAGAAAGGAGAGATGGCAAAGGTGCCTTTTAACATTCCGTGGGCAGGGTTAGGATTTGGAAAGCCTGAAGTTCTGTGTGAAGAAAAAGGGTTTACAGTACTGGGGTTTAAACTGGGATTAAATTGGGTGGTGGAAAGCCTGAAGTTCTGTGTGAAGAAAAAGGGCTTGTAAAACACCTGATACTTTATTGTCTGAGATTATCTATCTGTCTTTGAATTGAAGAGGGAGCCTGGTTCAGGTAAGACACAGCTTTTATTGGGGTGGGGTTGTGGTGAGAGGGGAAGAAGGCAAAAAAAGCAGTATTTTTATTTTTCTTTTTTTGCTGAGGGGAAAAAAAAATACTTTGATTTCTAGGGCTATCTTCCACCAACCAAAAATGGTGTTGAACCAAAGCGACCTAGCCGACCAATCAACATTACCTCACTCGTCAGATTATCGACGACGGTACCAAACACAATCGTTGTTTCATGGACTGCAGAAATCG
>NW_010314236.1:16062-35988 GCF_000700745.2 Antrostomus carolinensis
AAGTAACTTTGGTACATATTGCTGTCTAAAGCTTATTAGTTTCTGCTTTGGCATTTGTTTGAAAGATAAGCAAGTTTAATTGTGTGGAAAATACTTCATGGTTTAGCAGTAGACTGTTCCTTCTTTTGATTGTATTACTTCATGCTGGGCAGATAAGACGCGCTCCCTTAGATCAGTAGCCCTCACTTTTTTTGGTGTGGTCTCTCGTTCACTCCCCACCTACTTATCTTTGTGACTCATTGAAGGCTCAGGTAATACCATCAAGACATCCTATAAAACTTTGTTTGTCTTAACTTCAGCCTTGAAGCTCTTCCTGATTTTAGGGACTTGACAAACCTTATCTTGGCTTCGACTTGTAACTAGCATGTGATATTCAGAGTGGTCTTTTATAACCATATAAATGTGAACACAAAGTACAGCAACTGAGCAGGGCCCAGGAGATTTAATTTGCCTTTTTTATATTTCAATTCTAACAACTGCTATCCTTATACTTAATATTTAAAAAGTCATGTTTTTATAACTTCTTTGTGTCTGTTGGGATAATGTTACAATTGGTATTATAAAATTGCTGATGTTCCAGTGGACTAATTAAATCTGGAACATGCTGCAAAAAGTTACCTCAATAAATGAGTCCATGAATTAGTGCACTGCTTTCACTGATGGCAAAAAAACCTGCTAGATATGCATTACAGAGTCAACATGTACTTGAAAAACGGTGGCTTTGGCTTTGCCGTTGCAACCATCCTGTTTTTAGAAGTCCTGAGAATTATCCTGAGGTGAAACCTTGTCCAAGAATTTGTCAGTGTGCAAAGCCCAGGATTCCTGAACCAGGGTGGGAAAATGCTTACAGCCCAATCATGCACAATAGCCAGTTATAAAACATCATGATGGTATTTCATGATGGATTTCTTGTGGAGCGTAAAACAGTCTCCATTCAGATTATAGAATAAATGATGGCTGAGTGATTTTTTCTTTCTTTTTAAACCTTTTTCTATGTAATGAGAACTGGCGGTGTCAGAAATATGCATTTTAAAAGGAACCTGTTTTGGTTTGTGCCTGCACACAGGTTGATAAACCCTGGTTATTGCTCTGAATGTAGCGCTGCACTTTTGCTTAAGAATACCAGTGAAGTTTGAGGGAAAAGAAGTGTCACGAGCCTGCGTGTGCTCTAAGCTAGTCTCTCCTAGACTCAAAAGTTTCTCAGGCTTCATAGGAATTTCAGTTATAAAAACCATATTGGCTGACTTGTAGCTTACAATACGAAACTGAAGAGAGTGGCAAATTCTCTGTGTATTTCAAGAGAATTAGATGCTGGACAGAACTTCCCTTCTCATGAGACGTAATGCTTCCCAACGTGATTATTTGAGACCTTGACAGTTAAATGTGGGGAATTAATTTATATTTGGATGTGCTTGCGTAGTACAAAATTTATATTCCCCTCTTCTCCTTCCCTTAAGAGTCAGTTGCATGTCTCAACTGGTGTGCTCTACCTTTCCTGAAGTCATAATTGTGATTTTTACACAATCTGTTTCAAGAGCCTTCTGTACAAGATGCCTTGGGCAAGTTCCTAGCTTTGTAGACTCAAGCTGTCGGTAAATAATTTCACAATGTTAATTACCATTTTTCTAACTTCTATACTAATTGAGGCATTAAACAAACAAGTTAAAGCAGTAGTGGTTTTTAACGATGTGAGAAGCATTCATTGTAAGAATAAAATATTTAAAATGTGGTGTTTCTGATACTGTTTCGATTTGTGTAGTTTTATGGTAAGATACATCACTGAAATCCCATCTTCAGATTCTGGTGGCATCCTGAATAATGGTAGATGGCACAATTGTATGGATTTTTTTGTTTGTTTTGTGAGTGGAAAGGTACATGACAGTTGCTGGAGAAAGACTTTCATTTTCAATTTAAAGTGTATTAATGTGGCTACAGGTTTAGCAAATGCTGTTTATATAAAAAAAGTCCTTGATGGACCCTCATGTGAGAACACAAGTTTTGTCCTTTCCATTTTGGGGGTGGGAGGGAGAGGGGAGTGTTGCTGATGAATGCATAGTACAATATCACATCTTTAGAAAGGCAGCTATTACCTGCTGTTGTTAGTAGCTTACAAGAATAAAGAGAGCTTCAGCAATCTCAGCCTGTGATTTGAAATCAGTTAGCAATGCCAGGAAGAGCTGCTCCTGCTCGTCCCTTGAGGGAAGGCTTACCCTGCTTCCAGGGGAGCTGGCAGAGTTCATCTTCAGCCTGCAATCTGACCTCCTTGTACGCCAAATTATTTTCTGTCGTGGCAGAAGGGAGCAGCCATGGCTTTTTGCTGACACTGATGGGCTGTTCTGTTGAGACTGTTGGGGGGAACTGACCTAACCTCTTCCAGAGGGGAAGGACAGGCAGTTGGGAGTGGTGACTTCTTGCTCACTCCAGATACATCTTGGTCCCACTGAACTCTTGAATTCCTGTTAAGCTTCAGCAGTGAAGTAGTGTTAATGTTTCATAGACATTAAGTGCAGGGAGAGGAGAAAAAGAAGTTGAACAGAGCTTCTAGAGTGAGTAGGAAATACTGCAGATGATGGATCTTTTTAAGTATTGCTTTTGAAGAGGCATAACTGCTGATTTTCCTATTTTGAATACAAAATAAACATTTAAAAAAAAAAAAAGAAGTTTTGATCATATTTGACCAGACAGCTTCCCTTAAATGTATTGGCACAACTGCAGTACCTAACATTATTGATGTAAAATTACCCTTCTTAAATAGAGTATAGGCTGCATGTCCTGAGTTAGATGCAAAACTTCCAGAACTCTCCTAAATGCTGCTTTAATGGCTTGGTTTGTAGCTAAATCTAATCTCAGTGAAGCGTGTAGTCCCTTTTGTTACATCTCTAAAATTCCAGCCCTGTGAATTTCTGAAGCAGGATGAGTTTTTCTCTAGTCTGAAAACTTTGCCATCTAAATTCTTGTAAGTGCTTTGGAAACAGAGTGCCCTGTAATCACATCGCAAATTGCATAAGCATTGTATAAAATTCAAAGCTGTCTTTTGATTAAAACAGTTTTTCCTTTGATCTTTTGTTCTGTTTTCTAGAACTATTCCATGGCAGTCTATCTTGTAAAGCAGCTGTCCTCCACCGTGTTACTGCAGAGGTTGCGAGCAAAAGGGATACGGAACCCCGATCACTCTAGAGCACTAAGTAAGTCTGATGAACTACTTGTTTAAAAAAGAAAAATAGCTTTTTGTAAAAGGAGATTTGAAATAGGACTGTACTAACTGAGGTTTGGACTTCCTACAATTCTCTGGGTTTGGAGAATCTGATAGTGGTGTTCTTTGTATTCAGTTCCAATTCAAAGACTCAGAGGCCTTTGTTTGTACTAGGAGCCAGTCCAGGAACCCTGTTGACACTGTGAAGGGAAAAATGCAAGAGAATCTCTTTCAGTTCAGCCATACTGGCTTTGTTTCTTCAGGAGAGAACAACCGTATTTATATAGTTAACTGGTAATTCAGTACCTCAAGCGAGCTGAACTAAATGCCTGAGACTGAACCTTGATGCTGACATGCTGGAGGGAAAGTCTCCCATCAACACGGTTTTTGTGCCAAAGGAGTGAGCTCCTGGAGAGACAGCGTCTAGCACGATACTCCTCCCAACTCCCTTCCAAATTTAAGTGTGAGGTTTGCTGCTTTATTGTTTTCTCCAACAAGTACATGTTGGTATCAGTTTGTATAATAAAAATGCAGGCGAAAATTGCTGCGTGTTTCTTTTTCAGGGAGAGGGTGAAAATACCAACACCTGACAGCTGTTGGTCATACTCCTTAATGCTCAGATCATGTGTGTTGTACATAACACAGGATCTCCTCCAAAGGGGAAGAAATTAATCCACCACTAAATGCTACAAAGGCAGTGGTATATAGCTTGTGCTAATGCAGTATGATGATTTAAATGCAGAAAAACCTATAGAGAGTTTCCAGGTGGCTGCTGCTCTGTGTATACAAGGTGAGAATGTGGGTGTAGGTCTGGTTCATAGAGCAGGAAGAACATGGAACTGTCTTGTTCATTTAACCAATGACTGCTTATAAAATAGTCCTTTTAAGTAAAAGTAGAGAATGAGTAGAGATGAAAGATTTCCATAGTGCTGTTTCACTGCAGTTATTTAAAACTCAGGTTTTGTCAGGGTACTTCTGATTTCTTATGTTTTAATTTGCTTTTCAGTTTTAAATCGCAGGATTGCTTGAGGAGTATTTCAGAGGTTTACAGTGGTGCTTGTCCATGTGAGAGTTACTAACACAGTTTTTTATTAACTTGCTGAAAGTTAACAGTCAAGTCAATGTGGCTCATCTTGTCAGTAGGTTTTAAATAACTGTCAAGTACTAAGTTGCATGTATATGAAAAGAGACATCCCTGTATAAATACATTTTCTAGGGATCTTGGTTTAAGATGAGCTTTTCCTGCTTTTTGTTTTCTTAAATCTTGTAGTTCATGATATTTCTAGAGAGTAAAGACTGCTTACATTACATGTTTATTGTGTGAATCTGAAACAATAGTCACTGCTGCTTGCTTCCAGTAGGTATGGCAAACCCAAAGTTTAGCACACAGTTTCAGACTTGTTTTATTTCTCTATCATCCCATTTGTGGGTTAAATCAACTGTAAAATAAAACTTTTCTTCTTTCAAATAACAGTTAAAGAGAAGCTGACTGCCGACCCAGACAGTGAAATAGCAACAACAAGCTTAAGAGTTTCTCTTCTTTGTCCAGTAAGTTTGTTTGTTTTGTTTTGTTTTTTTTTTAATTCCCTCAAAACTGATTCTAATAAAAATCTGACTGTTCTGGGACCTGTATTTGATAGAGGTTAAGCTTGTGTCCACCTGTGTGTTACCTTTGTGGGGATAGGATGCAGTACTGAAGTTATCCGTCACTGTGCTTCAGTATGTGATGCACTACTGAGAAAATGAGTATTCCATGAACCTGCAAACACTATTGAAAATTATATGTAAGCGTATATTTAAATCTGTCACTAGATGGTCTGAGTGTGCAGTTTGGGTCCTTGATTGTGGTAAAATCACTCTTGAGTGGTGAGGTGAATCTGACTGTTAAAAATAGCTCTTCAGCTAGTGTCTGCAGCCAAAGAATCGAGCATCTTTTAACTGCAAGTGATTATATGCATGTGTACACTTTGATTATTTAATAATCATAGATTAAAAATGAAGCTGTGTTCTAGAGGTTCTTAAAAAAAAACGAATTGTTCCAAAATTTGTGGGAAAAGACAGTTGCAGTGAATGTGGAAGTGGCAGAGACATACCTTATCTTGACCTGTTGTTTTTTAACCAGTTAGATGCAGGGATAAGCAGTGCCTTATAATTGGGTTTATGTTATCACTGTCTGAACTGCACAATATTAATATTATGTGCACTTTTTAAACCTTTGGCTCTCGGTGCTTTTGTTTCAAGTACCGTGTACCTTCAGGATACTTGCTCTCTCTATTGATTGACAAGTGTCTTTATTGCAGTACAACTTTTTAACCTCTTTTCAAGATTAAGGATGCAGCTGTTTCCTGCTTTGGCTCAATCTGCTCAAGCTTGCCACAAAATTTTCAGTTTCAAAATCTAAATCTTACTTTATTCTTACAAACTGAAGCTTATTTCTCAGGTTATTAAATATATTCTTAAACTCTACCAATGTAAAGATAAACCTTTAGATATAAAAGGTTTGCTTCATAAAAAGCACAATTGACATCGTGGTTACTTTTTAATATGTGTATTAGATTATTGTACATTTAAAATGTGATATTTTTATGATCTTTAATCTTGAGACTTTCTCCATATCAACATTGATGCTAACTAAATAATAACACATTCATAAGGAAGATAAAACTGATCTGTAAGAACGATATAGGGATTGCATTTACCAAATAAAATCCTGATCTGTGAACTTAAAATCTCATCACCTATAATCTTACAAACCTGTGAGTTTATGTGTCACATCAAAACTGCTGCAGATCTGTAACGCTGAAGTATTTTGGGTCCCCACCTGGCAGCTTGTTTTGCTGAGTTGTTACAGTTGTGTTTGTTGTGCTGTTAGTACTTTGTTATTCTAGAAAGCACAGTGATAGTCCTGTTGGGTTTGTTTTGTAATTCTTTAGGCACAATATTCTTAGCACTTAATATTAGTTTCCAGTACAGACAAAGATAGCAATCAGTAGGAATTAAATGGCTGTAAGAGTTTAGAAGTGCCTATGTATTAATTAATTCTCTTAAACTAATCTTCATGCATCTTCTGGAATTAGAGTCTTACTTCAATTGTACTTGATTTGCCAAAACTGCTATTTTAGGCAGTTGTGTTGCTTTTTATTGATCATTCCATGAGCGTTTTCTGACGTGCTTCTGTTTGTCCCAGTTGCCTCCATTACTGATAAAAATTCTTCTGCGATGCTTTTAGATGCATTTTTTTCCCCGATTCAGATGAGTTAGTATTAGAATAGAAATATTCTCAACAATATTGCTTTTAGGACTGCAAGTTTACTAATACCATTTTTTAAAAATTCCAGTTTTTGCTTTCTCAGAGTTCTGCCAGGGGTAAAAACAAAACAGCAATCAGACAGGAGGATGCAGCTCCTCACACGTCCTACCTTTGTCAGTGTTTCCTCTTTAAAATTTAATTATCTTCTGATAGATATACAAAACAAAGTCTATAGCAGATTATTTTGAGCATATTTGTTTCTGTGTCATTTTAATAATGTCTACAAAACACACACACACTTGATGGGTTTTTTTCCAGTATGTTCCTCATTCAGTGCTGTCTGATTTCACTGTAGCTCTTGGAATAATCCATCATTGGAAAAGTGTGATGGGACAGAGTCTGCACCTTTCAACATGTCCTATAAATAGAAAGGTTATTAGTGTGATTCAGACTATCCTCAGGTCTGAATGTAATTTTATTATAACCTCCGTATTTTTACTTGCTAATTTGTAAGCATTTGGCTGAGGGAGAGTTTTTTGGTAAGTATTTTGTGCTTCCTTTTTAATGCTTGAGTGGACAGTGTATGCTTTGAAAGTACACATTGAAAATGCTGATTTGGTGTCCAACAGCAGAACTAAAAATTAAAGAATGATGTATCTTCAGCTGTGTTAATGTGAGGGTGCTGTTCTCCCATCTCATTTGTTACAGATGTGATTCTCTCATGGGTACTTCAATAAAATAAATGGAATTGCATATCTGGATGAGGGTGGCAGGTTTAGACTTTATAACCTTTATTTTGCCCTCAGAAAACGTGCAGAGTGAGGCAGCTTCCTCTGAATTTGTTTTGGATTGCTGCTGAGCTTTTTTTAGCACAGAGGCCTGCACTCCCTCCAAGACTCTGGAATACAGAGAAAAAACTGCCCTTAACTATTGGCTGAATGTACCCAAGATACAGCAGGCAAACGGCCTGGACTGAGCCTGTATTTCAGGAAGACACTTGAATTCATGTTCTTTTTTTTCCACTTGAAATAAAAATAAATAGATCCACAGGCTCTGCAGCCGAACCAAATATCTAACTGAACAAAAATTCCAAATCTAGCATTTTACTGTAGGTTTTGCAGCTTTGTTTACAACTCCTTAACTCCCGTTTTTGTTGCATTTTTTAGCATGAAAAGACAGCAGTGTTTTGTACGCTTGTAAAATACATTAACGCAGTGTTTCTTTGGCAGCTGACAGGCAGGAATCAAAACAGTAACAGTGTTGGGAAACAAGAGTTTTTCAAAAGTTGGGAGGCATCCCTTCTTTTATGACCTCTTCTTTTGTCCGTTCTGACACAGCTTGGCCAGTATGGCAGATCTGATCCAGGAGGTTCTGTGCCAAAAATGGGAAAAAAGAGACATCAACTTGTTAACGCTGAGTGTGCTGATTCTGTCTGCGTGTGTGTACGGCTTCGGTTCAGTTCGACCGCTGCTTCGAAATCAGAGCCACAGTTTTTATATCAAAAGCTTGTGAAAATGTTTCTGGTTGAAATTTGCTTTTTACTCAAAAGCTTTTGAAAATGTTTCTGGTTGAAATTTCCTTTTTACACAGGAGACAGGTATTTATGTTCTTCCTGCAGTACGTGTCTTTGACCTTCCTTATTTTTATTTCACATCACATAGAAGCATCTAGGTTTTACCTCCAGTACCCGTACTCTTGATCCTCGCTAAGCTGGGAGACTCTTACTGTGCCTAAAAGACAAATGAGCCATTGACCTACCATCTGGGAGATAAGAATTCATAACAGACATGGATCAGGGGGCCTTGCTTTGTTGGGAGTTGATTATGTGATAGAAATAATGTTGCTTGGTCATGGATTTTGGAGGAGGGGGTGCCAAACACATGGCACATACAGCACCTCCTGCCGTCTGAGCTCTCCAGCACCGTCACTGCGGACTCCCCAGGGAGTTCTCTGCTCCCCTCCCATCTGGTCTTGAGTTTTCTGACAGTGACTGAGAGCCAGAGGGAAGAAAAATAAGCAAGATCCTGCAGTCTGGCTGAATTTGCTGGGAGTAGGGTGGAGGGATTTCTGCTTAAGGGGGATTAAAAAAAAACAACCCAAAACATAATGGAGGAAGTAGTGGACTGTGAGTAGAGCCTTTGTTCTTGATATTGTTTTTAGTTTTCTGATATTCTGAGATGGAGTGCCATCCTGTGGCACCCGTCTTGTATTGCTCAGAATCAGTATGTGTGACCACAGTGCTCACTTAAGCTGTACTAAAAACAGTTCCTCCTACTGTCCCCTGCTAGACTTGGCTGGAAGTTTTCAAATGGAGTCGTCATGCATGTTTTAGTCAAATATATGTTAACTTCAAAATACTCAGTATAAATAGTTCATAATAAATAATTGTTTGGGGTTTTAATGTGGGAAAAGTCTTGTTTAGACATTCCCACTTTTTACCTTTAGTGTGGTCAGTTAAAGCCCCTCCTAAACTGCCACCTAAGCAGTTTGCAAGAAAACAACTGCTTGATTTTTGAGGAGAGGAAACTTTTTTATTTCAGATTAATATGAAGTGTCTTTCGCTATCTGTTCAATTTTACATTCAGTGTGATCACAGAATCACAGAGTCACAGAATCACAGAATGTTAGGGATTGGAAGGGACCTCAAAAGATCATCCAGTCCAATCCCCCAATCACATGTTAATGCTTTATGGTTTGGGTTAGCATTGATCTGTCTATCCAAGTCAAGATATTCCTCTTCAACAATATAGCCTAAACACCTTCTGTGTAGCACTTACCCACTCAGCTTAAGCAGTCAGCTGTGCTTTTTGTATTAAACTTGTGGAATCTTTGTGCTGACCTGCAAAACCTCGCTGTCCCCACCTTCCTACAGACTTGAAGGAAAGGATGTTCCCCACCTGAAAGTCTACTTTAGAACTTATTTTCTTCCGTCTCATCTTCTGTTAACATTTGTAGGCCCTTTGTAGTGTTGAAAAGGCATGATGGTATGACAGGGGGTAGTCAGCTCTATAGATTTTACACAAGGAAAAGGCAGTGACATTTCAGGTTAGCTCATAGCTATATACATAGCAATGGTGTTTATCACAGCAGGAGGAGTATAAAATAGTTTCTTAAGAGTTAACAGGTGTGACTTATTTTGTGAGTAATCACATTCTGACAGGTCTTTGGAGAAAGCAGTGAAAATTATGGAGTTAAAAAAACACGTCAGGAAATGGGCTGTAATCCTGCAAATGTGTTTTCTTTATGCTTGCTTTTGTGAGTGTAAAGTTCTACGAGTAGTTCTAGTAGTGCCCTGATGGCTGAAATATGGACAACAGCTTGAATTCACACTTAAACTATGGGTGCACAGGAGAGGACTGACCCACGTTCATCAGCTTTTAAAATACTACTGAAGAAGAATTATTTTTCATGGTTCATCCAGGACACTGGTGTGTTACTGGTGGTCAGTGGACTCAGTATTTTGTTACAGGAATATGGAAGGATGTAGTCTTCAATGTCCATGATCAAATGTAGCTAAAAATGTGATGCTATTATCAAATCTACCCATGAGGAGAGAGAGAACGATGCATGTGGCATGTTTTTTAATTAAAACTCAGATGAGTGAGTTCTTTCTGGAGTAAAACTCAACCTGTCTCTGTCTCTTTTCAGGCAGAAAAGCTCTGTTTGTTAATTTAATACCAAGGTGATGTATTTTCTTTTTCTCTTAAAGCTTGGTAAAATGCGACTAACTATACCATGTAGAGCCCTGACCTGTTCACACCTGCAGTGTTTTGATGCCACTCTCTATATTCAAATGAATGAAAAGAAACCAACTTGGGTTTGTCCTGTCTGTGACAAGAAGGCTCCCTATGAACATCTCATTATTGATGGGTAAGTAAAACTTGAATAAAGTGAAGGATGTACCTTACACATTCTGTGTACTGTTTTTGTGCTGCACAGAATAAAGTGCTCTGAAATCTTGGTTGTCTGGCTATGGCCTATTTTAAGTTACCACATCCTTAAATTTCCCTCCTGTTGATGAAGGACTACTGACCAGATGCCTCTTTATTCAATATTCTGGAAGAATTGTGGTCATCAGACTGTTTAAGTTAATAATAATGAAAGGTATTCCTTCCAATCCTAGGTAAATTTTTGAGCTATCCTGCCTAAAATGGCCAGATTTCCACCCCCTCAATATTCCATAGTGCTGGATCCTTCGGTGAAAACAGCACATGTTGTCTTTTCTTTTAATGAAGCAACTGCAGAAATGTGGCATAGTTGATAGCAGGCATCAAATAAATACAGCCACCTCCCCAAATGTATGTACAATTTCACACTTGGGGAGTTGCTGCATATAGAAAATGACATAGGGATTGATTCCCCGATACTGCTCACCTGCAGAACATCAAGAAAATAAAATCTGGTATTGGTCTCCATGTGGAAACACCAAGTATGTATTCCTGGGCTTGCATTTTAATTCCTTAAATAAGAACCTTCTTTTCAAAGTGTGATAAAGGAAGAGAACAAGTAGAGTCTTCTGAGAATACTCTCAGAATGTTTTACTTTAAAAAAAACCCAAAAAACCCCCAAAACCAAACCCCACCAAAAAAACAAACAAAAAACCCTGCCAAAACAAACAAACAAATCCCCAAAAAGCAAAACAAAAGGCACTGTAACAAGCAGAAATGATTTGGGCTTCCTTAGTGAGTATGTGCTTTGTTTTGGTGACCTGTCAGTGAAGCAAAGATTGCTTGGGATCCCCTTTAAGGCCCTGCAGAAAGCTCTTGCAGAGACACTCAGGGTTTGCACAGGCTGCAAAGATTCATGGCTCCAAAGATTCCTGGAGCCCTGGATTTACATGTCCTCTGCTTTTGGATCAAAGAACTCTGAGGTTCCCTGTTCTGGGTTTCAGCCCATAGTAGTAGAGACTCAGAGTGGTAATAATGAAAATGTATTGTCCTTGTTTCTTCTTGTGTTGCCAGGTGTGGATGTTGGAGATTAGTTGATAGAATTAGAGCATCCCAAAGAGAAAGTTATTTCTAGAAACATTTCAATCTGGGAAGGAGTGAACTTTCTCACTAATTAAAGCAAAACTCTTTCCTACGCAGAACCACATGAATAGACTTGGTCAAAAGCTGGAATTCCCACTGAGAGTGATGTGGTGCCAGGATTCTGAAAGTTTTAGGAGAGGCATCTGAAAGAGGCTGCAAGTTTAGATTCCCATGCTCAGCTTTTGTTAGAAAGTGTCTGCTTAAAAAGAAAAAAGAGATTTCAGGAAATTACTAGTTCTTAAATGCTCAGCTGTATGGACTCCTCTGAGATATGGGCTTAAATATTGTCAAAGATAAGTATGGGTAAGCAAGTTATTATTTTTTTAAACGTTAGTTCATATTCTTTCTTTGTTTTGGGAAGTGGAGAGTTCCGTGTCGTAAGCTCTGCAAGAACCCACTCTTACAGTTCTTTTAAGTGAATGTGCAGCTTTTTATTTTAGGTACTACTTTAAATTTTTAAAAGGCTCCTTTTTATCAAGGAAGTAGATGGGAGAAGGATAGAACAGTGAAAGATTTCAACTCTCTTTAAACACTATTTCAAACTTACACTGACTAATAAAGATATTGGAGAAAAAAAGATGAGTTAAGCTATTTCTGAGGACTGATATTAAATGTTTTTGATTGACAGGTTGTTTATGGAAATCCTGAAGTATTGTACAGACTGTGATGAAATTCAATTTAAGGAGGATGGATCATGGGCTCCTATGAGATCGAAGAAGGAAGTGCAGGAAGTAACGACATCTTACAACGGAGTGGATGGTAAGTTGTGTTTTGGGATGTATGGGCTGAATGTCAGAGGGTTGAGCTGTTAAGCATTGTTGTTCCTTTAACTTTTCAAGATGCTCATTGTTGCATGTATGTCTGTAGCTTTTAATGATCATTTGTGTGAAGGATGGCTTGAGTAATACACTGTTTGGAGCTGATGGTACTTTTAAGTTATCATCAATGTTATGTAATTTTGTTGTCTTTTATAAGTTGTAAGCTTTATTTATGAAGGCATATAATAAGCTGTGATGTTATGGTCTTGTTGTAAGCTGCAGCTTATAATGTTGGCTTACTTTGTATAGGATGCATAAGCTCTTCCTTGGAACATCAAGTGTCTTCTCACCAACAGTCAAATAAAAATAAGAAAGTAGAAGTGATTGATTTAACCATTGATAGCTCATCAGATGAAGAGGAGGAGGAACCATCTGCAAAGAGAAGCTGTCCTTCCATATCTCCAGCATCACCGTTAAATAATAAGGGGTGAGAATAAAATATGCAGGCCACTGCAGAAAGAATATGTTCTTGAGGGAGAGTAGTAACGAATTTCAAAAGAAATTGTATCTAGAAAGTTCTGTATTTGGATTATATCCTGATTTAGTAGTTTATAGCAAATGGATTTTGTCTCTGGTCACAAGGCCTGAAAAGATTGGAATAACAATTTTAATACAATACAGCTTTTAGATTGTATTTATACTTATAGTTGTGAAAATGGTGTAAAAGGTGGTGACTTAGAAGTATGTTTTTTGCAGATTTGGAAATGTTTGTCTTCCATAAGGAAATATGAAAGCAGCAACATATGGAGAGAGAGAGAGAGAGAGAGAGAGAGAGCAGTGAGAAACATGGGTGTGGTATGGGAGTGTGTGGGTTTTGCCGGTGATTACTGCCAGTAGCACAGTAATAATGCCAGAATAACCTGATTACACTTAAGTAGCCAAGCTGTTAATAGCACCCTGTTTACATACACATGGAGGGATGAAAACTGAGGCTAAACCAAAGGGATCCTGCTGTTGAACTGATGACTGCTCCAGTAATGTCAGTGACTCAGTGATCATGTAAAACTTTTCAAAACCTTTTTGGCTGCCTTCCATTGCTAAGTGATTTGTAGAGCCTATCTATTGTGCTGTTAGGCAGATTTGTACCTTTTTTTTGGGGTCAGTATATCTTTAGGATTATCTTGTCCTGGCTTTGGGGTGTTTGTAACATATTTAGAGCAGAGATCTCAATACCATTTATAGGGAGAGTCATCAGTTTCTGCTGTTTGAGACTGAGCTGTCCTTTGCTTTTAGTTTTGCTAGACTTTAGCTGTTTGGGCTGCAGTCTGGCTTGAAATGAATTAACTCTCCCCCAACCAGCATCAAATCTTGATACTTTTTAGTGAAGCCTTGAAATTTAGCAGGGAAGTTGTTGTTGTGCACCTATCACAAAGCTCATAATGCATATTGAGTGGTTGACTTTGTGTAAGATTTGAAAATGAGCGTACCCTTGCATTAAAGCCAAGACTATATTTCACACTTCTAACAAGCCTTTGTTTCTTCCAGCATTTTAAATTTACCCCATCAAGCTTCTCCTGTGTCAAGAACACCAAGCCTTCCTGCTGTTGACACCAGCTACATCAATACATCACTTATCCAAGACTACAGGCACCCATTCCACATGACACCTATGCCTTATGACTTGCAAGGTGAGCTTCTGACTGTTCATAGCTGTAAGTTCAGCTCTCCAAGCAATAATAACTATTGTAAAAGGATTTAAACATGCAGTCATTTGACAGTCCAGTAGTGCAAAAGATTATTTTACATCCACAGAGGACAAGATAGTATTTAATTTAAAAAAAAAAAAAGAAAAAGAAAAAATATTAATATCTTAAGGTTTTAAAAAGTTGGTGTTTTGCAAGTGCTGGTAGTGAAGAGAATCTGAAGTGTTGTCAGTATTATGCTGGTTTTATTTCAAAATAAATGGTGGAAAAATGGGGAGGTGCTTGTTTGTTTTGAGAAGCTTATATTTTTTTTTTTTCTTTGGCTCTTTATAGGTTTAGATTTCTTCCCTTTCCTGTCAGGAGACAATCAGGTGAGTCAAGGAAAATCAAGTCATATGGCAGATACTCTTTTTTTCTGGGAAGGACTTGCTGGCATGGATGTATAGGCGAGGAAGGAGCAGTTGTAAGATGTAGGTGTAAATGCAGGCAGGCTGCAGCTTTATATACACATAGAAACTGGGACCAAAGGTAAGTGTGGTCTATATACCAGTGTAGGATAAGGCATAACAAAAGATAAACACTTCCATTTCAGTCAGTCACTTGTATTGTGGACCCTTGGCCACGGCTGAAGGTCCACCAGCCACCTCCTTAGTTTTTCAGACCTGAGGTCTGACTTTGGCCGTCTGACAGTGCTGGGCCTCGCCACGGGGACTCCTGACAGTCCTTTACACAATTTGGAGTGTCAGGGGCAGCTCTCTGGTTTTTCTGAGGCTGTGTTCATACCATGTTTGCCACCTTTCTGTAAGTGCTTACTGAAATGGGCTAGATTGGTGCTGGCTCCTCCAGTTTTGGGAACTAAGCAGGTCATTCTCAAAAGGAATATGGGTTGGCAAGTCTTTCCACCTGATCATTTTTCTTCCTGTGCCTCCAAAAAAAGAAGGAGGCTGGGGTGGCTCACCTGCCCTTTTTCCCTTCATGTCTGCTCTGCAATCTCAAGCAGGAGAATTGCACTAAGTGTCGAGGGATACTCTTATATCATAACTAAGACCACAGCCTGCACTGTAGAATTTGGATTCAGAAAGACTATCTTGGTATTCAGTAAAACAGATAGGAGAATTATTCTGAAACAAGTAGTGCACAAGTCTGATGCTGCACTGATATGCCATAATTATACCAGTGCATAAATTTTGGGGAACAATGCTGAATAACCTGCATGATTGTTTCATCGTAGCGGAAAGAAAAATCAAGAGCAAAATTACCCTGCAGAGAGAGATTATATTTAAAATCTCATTCCTAACAGCTAAAGTTTGTGCCCATCAGAGAACAGACCTTGGGACAGCCCTTGCTGCCATCTGATGGGACTGAGCATGCTGTTTCTAACTGCATTTTTCACAGAAGTATGGCTTTCCTCCCCTAGCAGTGATTAGCACATAGTCTCACCAGCTGTGGTTGGGCTGTGACTTTTGAGTGGAGGAAAGGGATGGCAAAATGTTTCTTTGAAATTTTGGGGAATTTTTCCACCAAGGAATTTTTGGAAGAGGTAAAAGAGTGCTGCTTCTTATTGTTCCTTACTGGTTTGGGTGTCTTGCGGTACTGTTGCCTTTTTAGTGTTTGCTCTTAACTAATACTAGTATTTCCAATTTCTTTTGGCTTCAGAAATCAGGGGCTGCAGAGGTAAAAAGTTCACTGCATCGGTCCACTTACCTTACAGAAGGGTTGAGTAGACGAGCTGGTGTGAAATCCAGAAGCTGTCAGAGCTTTAGCTTTACAAATACCTTCTTTTGTGCTGGTCTGAATCAAAACTCTGGTGTCTGAAAAATAACTTGAAAATGTTGTTTTTCCCCCCCCAGCATTACAGCACATCCCTTCTTGCCGCGGCAGCTGCGGCAGTTTCCGCATCAGATGATCAAGAACTCTTACACTCTCGTTTTTTCCCATACACTTCATCTCAGATGTTTCTCGATCAGCTAAATGCAGGAGGAAGCAGTTCTCTGCCAGCCACAAATGGTAGCAATAGTGGCAGTAACAGCAGTCTTGTTTCCTCCAACAGCCTGCGAGAGAGTCATGGTCATCCAGTTGCAAGTAGGAGCAGCACGGACACGGCGTCTATCTTTGGTATCATACCAGACATTATTTCATTGGACTGATTTTTGGAGTACATGAACTCGTCAGAGGAAATCTTTATGCTTGGTTTTACTTTATGTTAGAAACATAGACAAGGTTTTGGTTTCGTTTTTTTTTTTTCCTTTTTTAGGGGAAAAAAAATTTATGTGTACAGAGAACAAAAGTATATTTTCAGTTTTACTTTTGTATATAAACCTAAGATGGCCTCACTGGTAAAAAGAAGAAAAAAAAAAACCACAAAACAAAAAAAAATTAACAAAAACAAGGAGCTTCAGTTCATTTTTATGGATGTTGAAGATTTTACACCTGTGCATTTGTCATGTGAGTTACTTTTTTTTTTTTTTCCCTCCCCATAGTTTGGAGACAAATGGCATTATTTTCTTCACAGTAACATATAGAGGAAAGGAGCTGAACTTTTAAAGTTCAGACTTTTAGAGGATTTTTTTTTTGTTTTCCTCTTGAAGACATTTACCTTTGGTGGAATGTAATTCCCCCATCCCATATTTAGTGCAGATTTTGTTATGCTTAAAGCGGAATAAACCCTACCCAAACTGTTCCACAGCATCCCCTCTGTTTGCAGGACGTAACCTTTCAGGAGTGGGTTTGTTTTTTGGGGTTTTTTTGTTGGTTTGTTTGTCATTTCTGGTAATATGTGACCCTTTATTCAGACTTTTATTTTTTTTTAATTCCATGCTTTAATCAAGCATGTTGCAAGCTCATTAGCACACCAATTATACTCGAGGGCCAGACTCAATAAAATCTCAGGCTGAGGATTTACTTGGCTGTGCTTATGTGGGACAAGACAGAGGATTTTTATAGCATCTAACCCCAAATAAAAGCATTGACACATTGGACTGTAGGGTTTTGTTTCTAAGAACTTACTGTTAAATCCTTTTCAAATAATGTAGGATCCTAATCAGCAAAATATTAAGCATGTGTCAGTTTTAAATCTGTGGAACTGCTTGTGCTTTCCAGTTAGCCACGCGTGTATAAACGGCCGGTTGAACTGAGGCCGGTCTTGTTACTGTCTGGAGAAACTTCATTTTAGCTGCAGTAGATCAAATTTCTGCTTAGAAGTGAAACTTGTCAACAAAAGGAAGAAAAATACAAATACCAACACACTATTGCATGGTTTGTGCAGCTGATAATGGTCTTGGTACATTGTCTTCTGAGTTCACGTTCATCAAAATTAATATTGAATGTTCTATGTAAGTCTCTTAAACCAAAACCCAACCCAATAAAAAAAAGCCCCACCTTGTAGCCCCTGCACTCAAATGTCTTGCTAGTCTCTTAGGGTAGTGGGTTTCAAAATTCAATTTTTATTTTGATTTCCCTGCTTTTCAGTACACTTATGTTGAACTTTGAGCCATACTTACTTCCTGGCTTCTTTCTTTTTTCTTTTTCTTTTTTTTTTTGAAGTTGTGCATGACATAGGAATTTTTTATTTTATTTTAGTTTTTAAGAACTGGTGGGTCATTTGGGCTGATCTGTTCTTACTAAAGAGTGAAATGTGTAAATAGCTGGAATGCAGTTTTTCAGGAGATTCTTTAAAGTAAAAGAAAGGGGGGGGAGGGAAGGAAGTGATTCTCTTTGTGTCCCAAAGTCCCATGTCAGAGAGAGTAAATATTTCCTCTGGTGTGAAAAATATTTTTATAACTGGTTGAAAGTGCAGGTAACAAGTTTATCAGGAAAGAGAGTTAAGGAATACTAAAATTAGCAGATTCTTGTCTGAGTTTTTAATGTCCTAAACCGTTGATTGCAGCTAGTTGCTTTGAGCATTGACAAGGGCCACCTTTTGCCTATGAAGTCGTCTCGAAATTTTGCATTAATTAAAAAAGACAAAAAAAAAGGAAAAAAAAAAAAAAAAGGAAAAAAAGAAAAAAAAATCTTTAATCCACGTAGCATTAGGTATTGCTGTATGATCAGTCGTATGGTTATTTGAAAGGTTCACATGATGTGGCATCAAAATCGTTTTTAGTGTTTTTACAGCATCCCTCTGCCACTAAATAGTTGACTTGAATTTTGAAAACAAATGTTTGTGTTTATATGTATATGTGTGTGTATATATGTATTTATAGATCTGTGTGTGTGAGTTAAAAAGTGAGTTAAATAGTTTTTTCCCATGCATGTGTATTTCATACATATCTGGCTGATATATATATTTCACCATACACCAATTTTATAATTTATTAAATGTCAGTTAAAAAAAAAAAAAATAAATAAAAGGATAGAAAATGGGAAATACTTATTTTTTAAGCTCAGTCTGATTTTGAAGTGATTAAACCTACATTAGGGATATATCTCATACATTTTAGTCATGAATACTTAACCTGGTGACTTCAGAGCATATGCTTTGCTGTAATACCGTTTGTAAATCCGGAGTACGGCCGGCGTCGGTGTAACTGGGAGCGTGCGTGTCCCCAGCTCCTGAAACACCCCAGAGACAATCGGGGGATCTTGTGTCCCTGGTACCCATCATCCTGACGCCGTTTCTATTGACTCTTATCGTCACAAACGACCCGAAGAGCAGCTCCTGTCACTTTTGACGATGGTATTAACATCTCGTTAATTCACGTAATACAATGAAACGTGGCGAGTGTGTGGTAACACGGAATCTGGCATCTTTATGCCTCTCGGAGCTTTTGGAAAGTGAGGTCAGCTGCTGACGTCTTCCATTTCCTCACCAGTCACCCTGCAGGGAAGGAAGGCCGCTGAGTTCACCGGGACAGCAATGTTCTCCTTTGTGGTGTTCATCCCATATGCTTTGTGAGTATTCCTGTTTCACGCCAGGCTGTTCTTTCTAGCTGATGATTCTCTGTGCCTCTGACCACAGTTAACATTGCTTGGTAGAAGTCTCAGTCTTGAGTTCTCGACAAATTCCTTGCAAATGTCACTCCCAAAACTCAAATCCCATCTCCCTTTAGTCCACCTCTTCTCAAAGTTATGGAGTAAAGTGATCCAGGGTGACCTGGCTTGCGGTGCTTCTCCATTTCTCTGCTCCTTAGCCTCGTGATCTCTTGTCCTCAGATGTTCCCACTCGAGGAGCGGGGTGTGCATCTGTGTTACGTGTGGTGCTGCGTGTGCACGTCCGTACGCACACGGGTACGAGTAGGGTTTGAGTAGCAGGGTTCAAGTGGCTTTGAATCGCTCCTGAGGACATTACTGGTCCATCCTTTAGAAGATGACAAAGTATAACTTGTGCCACGCGTTAAAAACTGGGTGGCACTTCCACAGTGACAGATGTGACGGCGATTCCAGGCTTGTCCCTTCCTCCCCTTGGCAAAGATTCCATCAGCCTTTCACGGACGGGATGACTGATAGATTTTTCATTGGACTCTCTCGGACCTGCCTCCCAACACAGAGCTAAGGACTGTTCTGAAAATTAACTCTTCATTACAGTTTAACATTTCAGGGTTTTCAGCACATTTTAAACAGAAAGGATTTTTGTTTTGTCAGTATAACTCTTTTTTTTTTAAAAACAGAGCTTAGATTTCTAACAAGGGAAAATTGCTGGTGGTCCCCGAAAGTGCTGCTGTTAATTGTTTTAATTAACAAAGGGGAAAAAAAAAATGTATATAAGCAGAATATTAAAATTACCATTAATTCCATGAATTTAAATCTGTCATTCATTGCCTTAAAACTTTTCTCTTAGTTTCCGTACGGCATGCCAAACCAGTCAATGGCTTTTAAAAAAAATGTATAGTAGACCAATGTCAGTTTGTATAAAAGTACCAAGTGAAAATATTTATTATATGCATTGGAAAAAAAAATAATAATAATTATGGTTTACCTATTGAATGTTACCTGTTTATGTAGAAATCTTTAGATGTAATAAAAAGCATTCAGTTACGTGTTGTTTCCTGGGGGG
>NW_010314237.1:0-19085 GCF_000700745.2 Antrostomus carolinensis
ACCGGCGGCCGAGGGAGGGCGGGAAGGGAGCGGGAAGGCGGCTCCTCCCTCCCGCCCGCCCGGGGACCGGCCTCGCTGAGGGCGCTGCCCTGTGTCACCCTCCAGCGGCAAACGGGGCATCGGCTCCGCCCCGCCCAGCTCCGCCGCCACCGCCTCGGGAGCTCGGCTTCGTAAGGAGTCGGGGGTTGATGAAGGACGCGACAGTAAATCTGTGGTAAGAAGCGTTGGTTCTTCACCTGATCTTAGAGAGCAGATCCCAGGCGTCATCTACGCTTTTTAAAAATCTGTCCCTTGTGAGGAATTGCAGCTTTTTTAACCTCACGGCAGCTGTAAACTCAGCACCAGCTCTAAGCTCGTCACTGCCTCAAGAGCAGCACTGCAGCCTGGCAGATTTATTCAGAAAATAATAGGTTATAAATTATTGCTTCCATTCACATTCTTAAATAACCATTTACCACGCTAGCAGGAGGTATTTAATTTGTATTTAGTCACCTCAGTGGCCCAGAAGCACCTATGAACTTGGCTTACACTACTTTGATTGTTAAAAGATGCTTCTTCACTTCTGCTACTCCCCCCCTTTCCTCATTTAACTGTAAATTAGGTCTATCCTATACTGTTTAAAAAAAATTAAAAATCAGTGTTTCACACCCACTTCTAAATAAGTCAGGGTCAGATCCAACCTTTTTGGTGAACTTAAGATAAAAAGGAAAACCCCAGGGTATAACCTTTACCATAACAGGCAGCACCAGTAAAAAGGGAACAGCAGCAGCTGCACATTAGTTACTTCTCATTCTCAATAGACAGCAAAGCACTGGTACAATTGGAGTTAGTGTTGGTAACAGTTGAACTACAGGCATCAGAGGGAATAGGGACAGTGAAAATTTTGGGATACTAAAAGGAAAGTAGGGGGGGGCTGGTACAATCTGTATTCAGCACTAGCAGGTAAGAAATAAAATGCAATTTGCACACATGCTGTAAGTGCCATTGCCAAGAAACATGAGTGTCCTTTCACCGAGTGTCTGAAAGACTCAGGGTAACCAAAGTAAGAGGGAGTGCATGTAAACATTGCAAATGTTTTGCTATATTTCCTGAAATACTCAGGAAAACCACAGTAAGAGAGAGTGCATGTAAACATTGCAAATGTTTTGCTATTATTTTTTTATTTGAACAAAAGCAAATGTTTCCTTCTTTCCTCTTCTCTGATTGCCAGGAAAGAGAATCAGTAACTTCAGGAAGAAAAAAATAACTAAGAAGCCTTCAAATATGCAACAGGTTCCTGAACTTCTGTTAAAAAAATCAGTCGCTCGCTCTGGCTGGAATGGGAAGTGGAAGTGCCCAACAAAAGGTGAAGGAAGGCAAATCTCAGCTGGAGTTTTCTGTCAGACAAACATAAACATCCGTAGTAGCAGCAACATCCATTAAGGTAAGTTACCTATCTATTTAAAGAAATACCATATAATAAACCCACCAAGAACAATGCAGCAACTTCTACTCCAAGTGAATCAACTCTGTCTTTCTGGATTGTAGAAAACAAATGTGGAGAACGTGCCCTTCAGCACACATTTTCCATTAGCACAATGTACCAACCATTTTAACAAAAGTCTCACTTGGTCTCAGCTCCCCTGCTGTCACAATTACAGCATTGTTTGCCCAGAACCTCAGAAATGTGTTGCTAGTTTCCCCTATTAAAAGTGCACCTTCAAATAAAATAAAAAAATAAAATAAAAAAAAAAAGCAATGGAAATGGCCAAACGTTAAATGAACAAGAAGAAAAGGGACTGAAGTGAAGGAACAAGCCTATCCTTGTACCTTTTGTACTGTTCCACAGCACTGGACACATTTAGAAGATGATAGAATCAGACTGTTGTGAGCTGGATCCATGAAGTTAAAATAAACTACTTGCAAACAGTAGGTGGAAGGTGGGTAAAATACTACTTGAGCTCAAAAGAAGCTGGTTTTATACTTCATTCTGCAATAGTCACTCCATTTGCAGATGTTTTACACCCAGCAAGTTTGATTCCAACAGGAAAGGGAGTATGTGGTCAGTGAGAATAGATCATACAGCTCCTGGACAGGCAGCACCAGAACATACAGGAATAGTAACAGTGGCGTGGATACCAAACTTGTGTCCTCTCTATTCAAGATCCCATGCACCAGAAGACACTTCTTATTTCAGGTACACCAAGTTACCCTTACGCATCAAAAATGCCAGGAGGGAAAAGACACCTTGCCAACTTGGCACAAATAAAGTTAGATATTTTACAGTTAATTGTCATAAGTTACACAGCAAGTAGATGCAAAACAAGAGGCTGAACTCTTAATTTGGATCCTGCTAACAAGATTACTCATCTGCTTCAAGTTAGACATGCTTCCACCAATATCTTGCTAATTTAGACCTTATGTGGCTATTCAAAACACTGGACCAGTCTACACAGCTAATGCTAGATAAATAAAAAACATGTAAAATAAGAACAGAGTCAATTAGCAGTGTAAAATTACAAGTTTATTGCAAAGTAAAATTATTTTTTCCCCTCAACAGCACATGCCAGAATTGTTAACATTTTATACTTTCAGCTGAATATTACCCAAATCATCTCCAAATTATTAGAACAAAACCTAGTATTTGTATGGGTATACACTTTCACAAAAGACTACCCTGCATTTACTTATGATTGATGGGATTATCCAAATATTTTCAACTAAAGGCAATTAACTCAAGTAATTGAAGAAAAACCCTAATAAATGATTCCTTAGTCAAACTATGGTTTATTTGGAACAAAACAGGGAGTCAATTAAAAAAAAAAATAAATTACTTGATTACAAATAGCATTTACAATGGCCATCTCAGCAATTGTTTGGGTCACCTCTGCTCACCATCACAGTATACTCCAGTTTTGAACATTCTGCTTACTAAATTAATTACCACAGTTAAACAAGACAGCAAATCAGTCCGCGTCTTGAGAAATTCCTTCCTTTTTTTCTAGCTTGGATACCTGCAAGTTAAAAGGAAACTGATTAAATAGTAAAAATAAGTTTGCAATTAATGTCTCCTGTCTTTTCAGACTTTTAACACAAAACAGTAGAGCCCAGATTTATCAGGAACTGACAGTGGGATACGCTCTAGGGGACAGCTGAGCTGAATATGGTGTTAGTTGCAGTCAAAAGAGAAGGTCAAACTTTATTCTCACCCACCCCCTTAACCTCCCTCCAGCTGCATGCTCCCATCAGTTCCTAGTTTTTTTGTCAGTCTGGTGACTTCCTTTTGCTGACCAAGGGGTGAGCTAAGCACCAAAGCCATCTCAGAAGACAGGAGAGACAAGGAAGGGAGGCAACACTGCCCCTTTCAGTGTCAGATCAGATCAAGCCATAACCTGGAACCCTGCCCATAACAGAGAGCCTAGAATAATTCAAGCAAACACAGGAAATGCTTTCCATGCACACACACACAATTTAAAAATGACCTTCACGGTTCTTAAAACTCAAGGAATTACCTTATATTAAGCTAAGCTGATGTTAAGACTAACAATATAAATAGTTTCAGAAAGGATTCTACAAACTCATGGAGGATAGACCAAGAGCATGAACTAAATATGATGTTCTGCACGTTGTCTCTAACTCTGGAAAATTCAGTTCTACGTTCCCCAAATCTATGGGGATATATAGGGAGGGTCATACTATAAATTCCCTGTTCTTATTGTTCTTCCTTCAACACCTGCTACTGGTTGTGAAAGAGACAAACAAAGATACTCAAGTTGATAAATGTTTTTGTTTGACCAAGTGCAGCTAATCTGGTATGACCAATAAGCACTGGAAAAAGAAGACAGAGTGCAGATAGCTCATCCTTGGCAGCAGGTGTGCCAGCTTTCTTCAGAGCTATGTCACAGTTCCTTCAAATTATGCCAGCTATTAAAATCCCAATGAACATTCTGGCACCCAGAAATTCTTTATCTCAGATGTAACTCAAAGGCAGAAGCTATGGGCAGTTCCTAGGGTTGCTCTAGACCACTATAAATTTGATCACCCAGGTGGAACCTTCAGCTAGGTAGAGTGACATTACGACTCCAAGGGCAAACCTAGTAATTCCCAGAAAACACTATTCCTCTCAACCTCCTCTTACCCCTGTTCCTTCTGCAGCAAATACAGAGGGAATTCTGCACTTAAAAGAGTGGATAACTAAATTGGCTCGACTACACTACAAACATCCAAAGCAGAAAAGTACTTTCCACAAATCCAACATATTTCTCTCTCATTAGCACTCAAAACCATTTCCCTTCACAAAGGAGCTCAAGCTGTAAGATGGCTCTTCTACAGGAAAACCTGGCATTACCTGAGGGGGTTTTTTAATGTCATCTAGAGTTTATGCCTTATTTTCACAGTCCCATTACTATGTTAGAAAAACCTCAAGTGTGTATTAAGTCTCAGGAGCATAATTATCAGTGAGACATTGTCCTAGAGAGTGATTCTCTTCAGAATTACAATTGTGCTGAATATGCACAGTAAGTGGAAACTCTTCCAGTATTCCCTTTCTTGAACAGGGCAGATTTGACTCACATTACTGCAAGTCATTATTTTCCAGTCTTGCAAAAAGCTATCTGTAGTAATGAGTTATCAGTTCAGGTTACTGCTGAACTTTCTCAGTACAGGTTACTGTTGCCTACGTAACAGATTCTTCCCTAAACTTGACTCCCAGTTTTCAAGAATAAATTGCAGTGGCCAGTACCCTTGCACAGCACAAATGCTATTACATACAAACCTAGTTAAAGAATGTAACAATATCCTGGATCATTAAAAAGATTTTAAATCACATTTACTGTAAGCATAAAATAATTACATTTTGGTCCAGACCCTACAAAAATATTTTACCCAACTCTCACCGAGGCCAAAAGAACTTTTGTCCTGGACTTCAGTGGGAAAAAGTCCAAAACAATGGAAAAAAAAACCCCACCATACAGACCTACAAAAAAAGAGCTGCATGTGGTGGCTTTTATCCTAGGTTTCAAGGTAATAAAACACTATTACAGCATGTCTGGCATTTCACAGACGAGGGAATTAATATTTTATTACATATATAAACATATTCTTAAAAGCAACTGAGGTGTAAAATCTCTGGCAGAAAAAAAAAACTTCAAGGTGGTAAAATTTTTCAGCCCAGCATATTTGCTATAAAAAAATGCATTAAAATAACATTGAAGGTGTGACTAAAAACTACAAAGCGCTAAGTACAGTTCTGGTAGTTGCTCAGGCCCCTCCACACCTCACAGTGCTCAAACTAAGCACTGTGCCGTTGCTGTATCTGAGCAAACATGTACTTGTGAGTCAACTGGCTCGAGGTTCAAGAAAGGTCTTTTGTTGTAGAAGCAGGTGGGAGAAGCATTCACAATGAATTGCTGCCTCTTACTGGCTGTTCCCACACAGATGCAGCTCAAGTCTTAATCCTGCAACTAAACAGATCCCTTCAGACAGGTCCTGAACTGAAACCGAAACACATTAACCTTGTTCTCCACATTACTGAATCCCAGAAGTGCCTCGACTGGAAAAGACCTTTAAGTTCATCCAGTCCAACCATGAACCCAACACTGACAAGTCCCCGACTAACCCATGTCCCTCCGCACTATGTCTACACAACTCTTCAATCCCTCCAGGGATGGGGACTCCACCACTGCCCTGGGCAACCCCATCCAATGCCTCAGAACCCTTTCAGCAAAGAAATTCCTCCTCACATCCCATCTCAACTGCCCTGGGCACAACTTGAGGCCATTTCCTCTGGTCCTGTCCCTTGTTTCTTGGTTGAACAGACCCACCCCCACCTCTCTCCACCCTCCTTTCAGGTAGTTGTAGAGCACGAGAAGGTCTGAGGTGGTCTCCCCTCAGCCTCCTTCTCTCCAGGCTAAACAACCCCACAAGACTTCATGAGTATGGGTACACCTATTAATTTCTAGCCTTAGTACATATATTTTTCTTTCCTTCTTGATTTCCTAGCAATACAACAAGTTGTACTTAAACAATGAAAAAAACAACAACCTACACTGAAACCAGGGAATTCTTAGTCTCATACTTATGGGAAAAGAACAATCACATTTATTTCTATATTAAACTATTATCCTAAATGCTAGCTGTGTTCTGCTGGATATTCACTGGAACTGGGCTTGTCCCATTGGAAGAGCTTTAAATATAAAGCCATACAAGAAGTAGAGGGCACTTACCTGTTTATCTATACACTTAAACTGCCAGGACCATGTGGTGTTATAAAGGAAAGGTCTCAGGTCAAATCGGTTGTCATCTGGACTGTAGTTTTCAGCATGGTAGGAAGGAGTGAGGGTGGTCATTTTATGTCTGTTAATGGAATACATCCTGAAGAAATGCTTAACCTTTGATGCCACCTGGTGTACAAAGAATATAGCTTTTAATCAGATGAAGATTCTTAGTGTTTAAAAATTTGGACAAGAACAGTATTTTGGAGACTGTGTTCTAGCTTTACACATCCATTTTATTCTATTAACATTTACATAAATTATCTACCACTAGTAGTATGAATCACTGTGGATGACCCTCCCTATAAGAGGCATTTAAGACCATTTTTAGTCACCACCTTGGTCTCTGCACCTAACATTTAGACATCTAACAGTAAGTACTGGCCTCTGCAATTCAGCTGACAGTATGGATTTTCCCTTATGCACAAGAAGGGAAGAACTGTGTAACAGCAAAGCAGGTACCTCTTCAGTGTAGACAGTCTTTCAAAGCAAAAGCCATTCTCTGTCTCAGAATACATAACCAAAGGCTTCAAGAGTAGTTAGCCATGTATACTTCAGAGAGCAATTTTCCCCTGAAGATATAATTCTGAAGTAATTGTTTTAAAATTACCCAATTACTGTTGTAACAATTTGCAACACGGACAACAAGCTCCATTAATTTAAGAGATGAATACCAGTTTTTCCAGCATATTTTGCTACAGCTGTAGAATAATATCTAAACACAGCATAATTAAACTGTTCCTTTCAATTAAAAGGAACTCTACTCAACCTTTCTCCAAACACACTCTATTTTGGCAAACACATTACTTCTTTTTTTTTATATATATATATTTTGTATATTACCTCTCTTGGAGTACAAATTTCCTTCCACATATTAATCAGCTTACAAAACATACTGTAAGGTCCAGCCTTTGCAATTTTTCTTAGTTTGCCGTAGATTGAGAGCTCTGCATATGTCATCCCCATATCTGCCTGAAATCACACAGAGAGTCACTGAAAATCTCAACTATGCAAATTATAATTAATAGTTTTATGGAGCTATTACAGTAACCCAGTTTAATCAAAGAAACACCAAAATGAAATTGACAATGATCAAAAGGACAACGAGATTGTAATATTATGAACAGAAGAAAAAAAACACCAAACCTGTAATCTCTCTGAAATGGGAGATTTGAAATTCTTCCATGAACATACTTGATTTGGCCAGTGAAAATATTTCTTTCTTGCAAAGAATTTGTTCATTTTCCCTTCTAGGTAGCTTCAATGTAGGGTATATCAGTAAGGTATGGTCAAATTAAGAAAAACACTAATTCTAATTTAGCAACCCTTTGCTTTAACATAAAATAAGTTTTACAATACCCTATGGTTAGACATCCAACAGCCCTCGGTGGTATTCATTAGGCTTACCAGTGCTCTCTTATCCAAAAGGATAGCAGAGAAGGGTGGGGGCAAAAAAGGAAGGGCTTTGCCACCAGTCATTTTAAGCAGTAAGGCCCTGACTGACTCTCTTTTGATATTAAGAAACTTTAAACCAAAATGAATTTCAGAACATCCATCCTTCTACATGCCTAAAATTTAAAATAATTCCAAAAAAAGTTAATTTGCTGTTTTGGAAACTGTTGTCAACATAGATAAGGCTGGTGTGGGCACTAATGCCTTCTCAGTGGCTCTAAGATTGCTTACAAAATGCTTGTCAATAAGCATGGATACATACAAGAGCAAACAATAGTTACTGGACAAACACCAGATTTTGGGATAAGGCTTACCAGAGCATTTTAAAGTCACTGCCCATTACCTCATCAGTTTGAGCCACTTGTCCATCTACCAGGGGCTCTAACTCCGCAGTGGGTGGAGCTGACATGATACTGTAAAAAAAAGGTAAAAAGAAAAATATAAATTTAATCCAGTCTGGTTTGTTAAAAATCAAATGCTTCATTCAAAGCATTTTCAGGGTATAAGCTGCTAAGTGACTAGATAACTCTGAAGAAGTGCTACTTGCAAGCTGCTCCATGTTTAGAAAGCAGCGTGTTATACCAAAAACATAAAGCATCTGGTTCAAACAATTCCTTCAGTGGAATTAACAACACAAATGTTTGCATAGATTAACTCTTAAGACCAGCAGCATTTTCAGCACCCAGCCAATTACATTGTGTAAGGGTACACTATCATTTAAAACCAGAGGGATATGCCAAAAACTCTTCTTTACTAGCATTTGCAATATTACTGCAGCTTATTTCTGTTAGTAAAGAAAACCAAACCGTGACGTCCACAATAGGCTGGATATAAATACAGCCACCGATCTCACTGCTTCACTACTCACCTTCTGAGGGCCGTGAGCTGAAAGTTTTCAATGCAATATTGTATGAAGTTCTTCAAATCAGTCTTGCTAATTCCACCAATGGGATTGATATCAGCACTTGAGCAATCGTACTTTGTCAAGTAACCTCGGAGACTGAGTAAAAGAGATTTTATATAGCAATAAATAATGTAACATTAGTATAATAGACAATAGTTTATACTATGGAGAATATATATGTCATATAAAGACAGGGAGAAACAGACCTCATATTGTTAATGTATTTATACATAAGGGGCAAAGAGGTGTTCAGCTGCAATCTATCCTAAAGGATTTATCAGGATATCCCAAAGCCACAAAATTGCCAGGAAGAAGACAGTATTTTGAACAACTATGAAGCACTGCAAAACTGAGCACACTAAGGTAATATATTTGAAGCAAAACTATTAAAATACTGTCCTGACCAATTAAAAAAATAAATCCCAAAACACCCACAGAATCAACACACACTGCTCTCCCAGCTTTTGAGGTTATCAATCACACAATCTTATGGGGATTGCTTTAATCTTCAAGTAGGCAGCTCTAACAACAGTACTGCAGATTTTAAATCTGTTTTCAACTCTAATTCCTGTTATAGTAATTGAAAATACAACAAATAACAGAATGGAAAGTTAACCTGGTAACTGCACAGGCAAGCTCTACTGAAAATGGCTAAGGAAGGAACAGCAGTTTATTGGAAAACTGTGACAACTTCTGAAAAATACACAATTTTCCGTTACGGCCAATTCAACTATTTTCATTAATTTCACTGCTATCAGTGTATTCTTAGCTTGTTACCTCTTCTGAGTAATAATCTACACAGGGATTTGGTAGAGTTGTAAGAAAATGCAGTGACCTCTTCCCAGTTCACCTGGTTTTAGATTTCTAACTTTCACCAACCTTTCATCCACATTGGCTGATCCCAGCACCAGAAGTCCTCCTGGCTTGCCACGAGTCCAAAGCGTCAGCTGAGCAAACAGGTAGGCAAGGACCATTCTTATTCTAGCCTGCAAAGCAAAACAAAAAATAAAGCAAATTTACAAAGCAGAATAATTTCTCCCCAGTCATTTTTATTAATAGATTCCCTAAACAAATGCATAAAGAACAAAATGTGACATCTCACAGAGCCTTTTAAAGGCTGCTGACATTCACCAGAGAAAAGTCTAGTATACATCTGCAACATTTTTTGAGTCTTGGCCTGCCACAGTCTTACAGGACTCAAACTTGTCCATTAGAACACTTGGCTGCTTATTTTCCTGACCTGGCAACTTTCTGTTGGGATGCTTTTCTTAACACACTGATGGGATCCAGGCATGTACTATTTCCTCCTGACCATGCCATGAGGTTTTAAAAGTCACAGGCAACAATTATCTTGGTCTTCTCCTGAGTTTTGTGAGATTGCAGATTTCTTCTGCAGACAAACATTTACTGGAAGCCCAGGAATCTTCAGGGACACACCACAAGTTCAGGTTTTCACAGCAATGCAAATGAAGAGCTCCTTGCTACTTTACCATTTTTTACTGTTTAAAAAAATAAATAAATAAATAAAAATCTGACCTGGTCAGAAACACATGCATGAAACACACCTGCACATTCTGGAGTGCCAGGTTTTCTCTGCTGCTCCCTCCATAGGCAGTAAAACGGGGAGTTCGACCAGTCACCATGTTGAAAATTCCCACAACAGCTTTCACAGCCGCATCTATGTTCAGATTGATGTGATAGCTGAGAAGAATTCAAGCAGAAGTGACTCAACTAGCACAATCTGACTACATAAAATATCACTAAAAAAAGCAAAAAAAAAAAACCCCCACCCATAAAATGATGTTTTAAAGGCTGCTGCCATCTCAGATCTGGTATGAAGAATAACACTTTCCAGAGTCCATTTCCAAGTTTCCATGCCCTTCACCAAATGCTTCTAAATCTGCCCCACATTTACACACTTAAATAACAACGTCTGCATTACTCCTCCTTAACCAACTTATTGTTCCTCTCCTATTTTTTCCTATTTTAGAATTTGAAAGTTTTATATGAAAGTCTTTGTCAGCACATTATTTTTTTTCCCAGCACTTCTCAATTTGTACCTGCCTATTTGCTCAGCCAGACGTTTAGCCCTGTTGCAAGTATCCTGGGAGGAGTTCTCACTAGCCATATAGCAAGTGGTAAAGATACGCTTGCAAAATTCTCGAGGATCCTCAGGGATGTAGGTCTCATCGTTCACAATCTTGCGTGCATCAGCCAGCACATCTGGATCTGAGGAGAAAGCAAAAGGAATAGAGCAAGGTGGAAATTGTTGCACTCCTGCTATACAGGATATGCAAATATCTTGTATGTTTCTTGTATTCCAATTAAGCCCCCCACAAATAAGAAGACTCCATCATCTAACTCCCCAAACATATTTTCGTATCAAATAAAATAACTGATTTTGCTCCTAATTTTTAACAGGGAAATACTAAATCCTTTTGTTCGATGCCTTAAAGAAACTTCATAGAAAATACAATCCAATACGTACAAGGCTTAACTAAATGCATACAGTCTACTGAAAGCCAGTTTAAGAGCTTGAATCATGCCTAACCATGTTTTGTAGTGCTGAATTTAACAGCAGGAGAAACTTCTCATGATAAACTGAAATCTCAAAACTACATCAGCCATCATTTTGAACAATACTCTAGACAGAAGCTAGGCTGAGCTCCACATACAATTCTGAAACTCAAAATGACAACTATTAAGCCAATTCAAAGAACCTGAAATCTGGATGCACATTTTTGCTGGAATTTCTGAAGAGTTACAAAGAATTCCATTAGAACTGGGCAAGAGTCTACCATTAATCGCCTCTTGCATCTATTGCACCCAGCTAATATTAACTTGTCTGTAATTATTAGTAAGGTTTTTTCCAAGCTAGGCAATTCTGTGATTCTGTTATCTACTTACTTCCATTCTTGACTGCCAGGCAAACCTGGTGACACATAGAATATACTATGCAAGCTGTAGCAGAGCTGTCAATTCCACCACTAAGAGGTAGGAGAAATCCTGCCTTGAAAATAAAGCAAGTAAGATGTTCCAAATAGCAAAATTAGAAAAAATATATATTGTACCATTCAGAAACATGTTCTCCTAAAAGAACTGCACAGGCATTGTTCAAGTCTGGGGGAAAAACAAACAAACAAACAAACCAGACCTCCAAACCCTCTTAAACTCTTATTGACTGGATAATCAAACAAGTAGTCAGTGTAAGAAAAGCTTCCAGCATGTCTTTACCCTCAAACAGAGGAGCTAATAAAAAGAATTCAATTTTTCATGTATATTTCACTGTTGAACTGAATTACTAGTTCATGTCACTCTGCTTATTTTAAACATTTCCATTATCTATTAAAATATTTTCCTTACTGAAAAAAACAGTGTTTCTAAGAAGAAGAAATCCCCTTTATTAGGTAAGCTTGACTTGCTTTCAAAGCAAGCAGGATTCCTAAGGAAAAGGTCTGAAGAGCATATTGAAGTCACACTTTGCAGATGGGTTTTGAGTCGGAATGAGCCAACACGTAAAAAGCTCAAACCTTGCAGCATGGACTAACATCACTTTGCATTAACAGCAGCACAGGACAGCAATCTGTACTGTCCCTGTGGCACAGAAGACATGTATGGCAAGGCAAAGAACAAAAACAGTTGTTCTTACCTGTTTGCTGCGCCTTAAATAGTCCCAAAGCCAACATGCAGGACCAAGGCTGAAATTACAAAATAGGATTATTCCAAGAAGGTTATGGAATAAGAGCTAAGCAAGTCAACATATTTACTGTGCTCTTCCAATGAGATACTTACTTTATTTGAGTATAAATAAAATCTTGTGTTTCTATCTTTTTTTTTTTTAAATAAAAATAATTTTCAAGCAACAGATTCCGTATGCACTTACCTGATCTCCTCCTCAGGACTATGATGTCTCCACTGGATTGGCATACAAGTAGGTACAGCTACATCATCAGAACATGAAAGAGCAAAATTCACTTTTATCCTGGGATAAGGATCCACTTTACTTGCCTAAGCAACAAGACAGAAGAATTGGGAAGACATCAATTTTAATGTAGTATATACCTATAAAAGATCAGATCTATAGAATACTGTGAAAAATCAAGACATGCAAAGACTTTTAAAATTCAACAGCTCCAACTTGGCAAACTTTACAAACATAACATTCATAAAGAATTCTTACCGCTAAGTTACGAGATGAAATCTCTGCTCTGTAACTTCGAACATCTTCCAAGTCTAGAGTGGCAACCAGCACCTCCTATGGAAAGGCATTCAACATTAGATTGAGCCTACACAAACTGATAAAACAGTGTTGGACAGGCCTGAACTACAAAAAATGTTGGGGAAGAAGAATGTATGCATACATTAGGACACTCATAAACCACAAATAAACAAATTCATAGTGCTGTCAGATGGCTGAACAGCAGGTTCACCATCAGCTGTGGCAAAGGAAAAGGCAAGAAGCATACTGGGGAAAGAGATGAATTTGGCCCATGTGAGGAAAACTAAAGTTTTGATGACAAATCTACTGAGAAAGGGCTTTATGAAGTAAAGAGCAACCTATCAAACCTTCTATCTACCAAACCAGGTCATAACTAGAACACTGCAATCTTTGCTCTTCTTTTCTTAGTAAGTTAACAGGCTCTCTCCTGGTGATTGCATATGGAAACATTTTCATGAAGTTTCTCCACTGTGACAGCTCTTCCTTGCTCACAAAAGCAGGAGAGCTACTGTAGATCAGGTCTAGGCAATTTGACTAGGGAAAAACTTCGGATCTAGTTGAACAGCATAGTAAAAATGCATCTTTTTTAGTCCAGAGACACGGACCTAATATCTGCAGTGTCTGGTAAGCTTGAGCAGAAATGTAGCTAATTAACTAATTTCAGCTGTAACTAACAGCTATAGGTTGAATATATTACCACATCATCGAGTGAAAACTGGGATCCTTGAGCAACTGTTTCTCCATTCATCGAAATCATGGCACAGCCATCATAATACAGACGATCTCCATTGCAGCCTTTCTGGTTAGCTAAAATATATATTCCACCATTCTGGGAAGAAAACAAACATGCAGACGTAAAAATGCTTATCAGAATACAGCACCTGACAGAATGTTACAAGGCAAAGTGTTATTTCTTTGTTCCTGTCCTTCTTATAATCACAGGAGAGAAGGCTCTTCTGAAATAAAATGAGATGAATAATATATATATATATATTTTTTTTAAGCATATACCTTTGCCACAGGAGGGAAGGCTCTTCTGAAATAAAATGAGGTGAATAATATATATATTTTTTTTAAGCATATACCTTTGCTGTGGCAGAATTCACCAAATCCACCCGGGTGTGAGCTTTCCGCAGCACATGGTGACTCCCTGAAGCGTTAGTGAAAATTTCCACACCATCAAGTCCCATGTCAATATGAGGGCTGTCAAAGCAAAAGGCAGAAAAAAATTCAGCTGGGAATACTATGCTGTGGTATCATTTAAAACAGTGACAAATAAAAACATCCATGTCATTGCCAATTTTCTGCATGTCTTAGCTCCAACAAGGGTAGGACTCTCAAAACCATCTGTTTTTCTTGCATTGCCTGACTCTTCTGTCAAAGATCAGCAGTGGTTGCAGAGGGCAGAAGGGCTTTTGCTCATTCTGTTCTAAATGAAATTCTATTTTAATCTATAGAAGCCTGGATCTTAAAGAAAGAGAGAATAAGTCAATCTTGGTCTGAAAGGGCAACCTCGAGATACTCTTGCAACATCAGTCGTCCCATTTTCCTTCTCTCAGTAAATCCAAAAGCAAACAGAACCACCAGAAGGAGAAGACTTTTACTGCCTTTTTTCTTTTTCTTTTCCAAATGTTAAAAGAAAGGAATACTAAAAAAGTCACATCTTTGCCTGTAACATACCACACCTTCTGCAGTTACAAGGAAATCAATGTCTGTAACTGGGAGATTTGGAAAAACTTTGGGAACATTTTGTTTATTTTGTGTTAACTGCAACAGCTTTCATGCAACCGTATCTCCACCCCTACCCTGCATCAGACTTTTATGAATGGGATTTTCTTTGTGGTTGGGAAGAACTTTGTAACAGGATTGTAACAGGAACTAATATAATAACAGGAAATATGACTTAAGGGCACTAGGTTTTGCCTTCCCTTAGTGACCTCTCGTTGTTTCCTTCTGCGTTGTCTGATGCTGGGTAAAAATACAGCAAAAGCATTAAGCTAATAGCTAAACAGAAAAAAATCAGTAATACATCTCAAAGTGATGCTGCCTAGAAGCCCATGCTCTAGTGCATCAAATATAAAGCACCTCAATTTGTCTGTGAAGTGGATTGCTTTGGAGGAGCTGGTCAAAGACAAAGATAAAAAGAATAAAGTAAATAAAATAAAAAGACCTACTAGTACTCTTAAATTTTTGAGACAGGCACAGTTAAGTGGGACCAATATGGGATTGTAATTACTAGAAAAAAATTATACTACAAATTCATACAAAATAACTGTCACTTTGACACTAGATCAAGTTACAGAGATGGACCCAGAGAGGACATTTCAACCTCATGTTGAGCTAAAAGCTGAACAATATCTGGAATGGGAGTACTACAGTTATCTGTCATTTCTTTCCTCAGGTCACATTTTTCACTCTGCTTCTTTCCTGTATTTCTCTCCTACCTTCCATTTCAAATGAATTTAGCTCAACCACCTAGACCTGTTTTTGCCATCCTGCATCTGACCTAGTGAAATCTTTCCCATTATGTATTTATTGTTCCTAATTATACTTTAGCTTACTGTCCATTTCTGAAAGATCTGCTACATACAAGAATAATCACATTTTTTCAAACATTTACTTCAGGCAGGTCCAAGGTATGTTTTAGTTTACTTTTAGTTTCTTCCTCTCCTTTACCTGTTTGGTGCCCAGAGTTCTTCACATATTTCTGTCCCTAGGCAGGTATCTTTGGTTGCTAGGACTGCATCCCCAAAAGGAACAGTTTCCTGAGAAAAACCAAGAACATCCTTACACGCATGTAATACAAGAATCTATTCATTTCAAAAAGTTAACTACGAGTCTAAAAAAAAACAAAAAAAACCAAAAAAGAACTGAATACTCACTTATGTGAAATGAGGAAATGAGTGACATAGTATCAATCACAATATACCTCCCTTCATCCCTTCATTCCTTCATTTTATACCAAGTTTAAGAACGGAAAAAAAAAAAAACCTCTAAAATGCAAATCTGTGGGTTATACTGAAAATTTGTGTTGAAATTTCATTAGCATTCAGATCCAGTGCTTTGCTTCACGACTGGACAACTGCTTTTGTATTAAACAATCTACAAAACAGAGATAGTCTTTTGCTAGGAATCATGCTCATGGCTTAGCAGGAAATAATCCAATCTTTACACCTTTCTGAATCAGGAAGGCTACTTTTTTTATATTATTTTTTTTACCTCAAAACCCATACTCATTTCTAGTCTCAAGCACAGATAAACTCAGTACCAGACTGTGCAAAATAAGACAGTCTTCAAGGTCCTGTATATATAACTGCAGCAAATTTAAAATTTACTTGTTTTGCTGCCAAATACTAACATAAACGAGGTTATTACGCTGTCATTTAATGTAACTGAGAACTATCACTGAAACCTATGAATATGCAATATGACTGACAGCAGAATTTGGTGTACTACAGTTTTATGCCACAAATTTTATTCATTTAAATTGGTGAGTCTGGAAGATGCTAAAAGTGGGGAAAAAAAAAAAAAATCCTTTACAAACTTACCTGTCCAGTCACTTCCTGAATTATCCTGGGTAGAAAATATTCCTCCACATGCCTAAAGCAGATTTACAGGTTGTGAATATATCATTGTGTAAATCACAGCATAAAAACTGATTCTAACCTCCACATTGTGTCACCTTCTAACATTGATTAAAGAAATTGCACTTCATTGTACAGGGCTGTGTATGTTGGGAGTTTTTTTGGGGGGGGAGGCGGGGGGAAAAGGGCCTTAATACTTTCTGTTAAATCAGTCAGAAATGTTAAGATTGTAAGACAGCAACATCCCACTTTGCTTCAGAAATGCACAGTAAACAATGCTCCATCCTAGCTGTAAACTAGACCTAACACAGAACAGAGCATGCAAGTCAAATACCAAACAGAAGTTTCTCTTTTTGCAGTGCTACTACACGACTAATTCAGAATTCATCTGGAACTGACGGGGGTTAAGAGGACAGATGCTCAGGGGCTCTCAAAGAAGTACTTATACTGAGATCATCAAGTTTGAACCATCCTCTGACTACAAGGTGAGTGCACAGCATGAGAGATGAGCATCAAGCGTATCCTGCAGCATCATAAGGTATGTAGCTTTCAACCTCTGCAGTCGTTAAAATTCTGACAGAGCTCATCCATTTCACATTGTTTTCCAGTTTAATATTGAACAGGGTGCAGCAATCAAGCAGATAAACACAGGTTCTTTGTGGCTGCAAACGGCAAGCTGTGTTTTTAAATACAATTTTAACGGTAACCAGCCTACCTTGCTTTGTTCCACGGGGTAAACCATCTAAGTTCCCTGTAGTTTCCTGCATTTGCCAATGATATTTTTGGTCTGATCAGAAGAATTTTTCTTAAAACATAAAAAACAGAAAGGGTGAGTTAAAACCTGATGTACAGCCAAACAAGACTAAATAACTGATTAATAGCAACTCTTTTTTTCTATTATGATGTACATTAAACAACTACTACATACAATAATTTTCAAAGTTTCTGTTTGCAGACTTAAGGGGTTTTTTTCTGGAGTCTTTCAGAAAACAGTGGAAATTTAGTTTCTAGAAATTCAGAAAGGAAAAAAATAGAAAACATTAGTTGTCTCTCTGAAATTTAGTAGTCAGGAAGACAACTCCATTGCTCTACATAGCACTGAAGGCCAAACAGGTCTGAAAGGATAAATCTCACAAAACATATAAAGAACTACTTACTTATTTAAAAAGATCACTCGACAATTGTAGCGCACATTTCTGTGCAGAACAGGCCTGTGAAAATAAGGAGAAAAGTTACTGGCTTTAAGCTCATTAAATGAAATTTTAAAAAGCTACAGAATCTACTTCACTGCACTAAAACTATATTTAAGACAACACTTCTATGCTGTATCACTAAAGGGAATTAAACAAGACAATATATCAAGTTTTAGCTTCTCATTTTTTAATTCAAATAGTTGTTTGCGAAAATTAGAGTTACTGACCATTCTGTCAGTCTCAGATATACCAACTGCTGCCAGATCACTGGCATGCCTGAGAAACAGATGCAGACCACAAGAATCCTCCTGGCTGAGTTAACTTATTTAGTCAAACCTGACTTCCTACGTGTCCTGGACACTATGATACTACCAGGCTACTTCAAAATAAAGCTAGCTTTACACATTTATATCAGTACTAACAAGTAGGTGTACATGTTAATTTTACAGTTATAATTTATCACTGTTCACTGTCAGCATGTGACTTACAGTGGTTTCAGGCATTTTCACATACACATATGTGGTTTAAAGACATCTGCCAGTCAAAGCAATTTACATGAGCCCTGATATTCCTAAACGAGAGTCAATTTATAAAGCCCTTTGTGTTACATACAATACAAAGGCTTACCCATGGCAATAGGGTCCAGCCATTAAGGTTCCCAAAAAAATAACTGTAATTATCCTATTTCTCTCTTGAAAGGCTCGACCTCCAGAAACCTTTGAAAGGATCATCTTTTAGAAGGTGTTTTGCATGTTGCAGTCATAGTCATGGTAATTAAAAGGGAAATTAGAGCACTTCCCAAGATGTATTGAAAGATTTGGTGCAGAGCCCTCACTATGCAGAAAGACAGCAGAGGCAGCATTCCCTAAAGGCTCAACCCTTCATCATATGTACATAAAAAAACCCCTTACATTCCCACATCACAGATAATATCTTGTGTAGCTGGAGACTCCAAAAGCTTTGCCAGAACTTGAAACGAATGCAGGAGCGTGTCAGACTCATAGTAGTGATCGGAGCAGCCGTAACCACTGCACATAAAAACATCAGAAATAAAAACTCAGCCAACATCAGCACCAGAACCAAGGGATCAGAACTACTTCAGACAAGGCACATCTCCTCCACACAGGCAATGTATACAGAAGACGCAGAAGCAGTGCTGTGAACACCATCCCTACCCAGGGATTTGCCTTTCCAATTCCGTGGCACTGCCGGGATATTCCTCCCGGGAGCAGCAGCCTGGGCCAGGGCAGAATTCAAAGCGCTACAGTTTCTGTGAATTAAGACTGGCTGATATAGGTAAAAAATTATTGGTACCAGGCATGTTTGTTTCCAAGGCAAAAGAACCAACCTTGTGCTTGCACACACCGTGGGTTTTTTGCCCTGATAGCTGCATGCTTTAATTAATGCTTTGGGTATGGCACAGCTGATTTTCTTACTGACCGTTCTTAAGTAATTAACAGGGAACGGACCAAGCCCAGAACC
>NW_010314238.1:0-525 GCF_000700745.2 Antrostomus carolinensis
TTTTTATATACTCTTTGTGATACACAACTTACTCAGAAGGATTTTTTCCTAAAGCTCTGGAGGTCAGCCTCAACTGGAGGCAGAACATGAGGTGCTACTAGTATTTTTAAAAACCCTATCTTATCTCACTTCTCAGGCTAAAATGGTTTTACTCAGAGTACACCAAGAGTTAACCTGGTCTCTAAACCTGGGTGCACGACTAAATTCTCTCCCTTTGTCAGGTCGCTGCATGCCAATAGAAATTTTTCTGTCTTCCTCCAGAGACTTGAGACAAATATTTCATGACACTCTCTGGGCCTCACACTTAAAAGGTTTCCCAGGTAGAGCAGAAGTCTTGGACACTGTTCCAGCATCTATTCTCTCCGATATCTTTAAGACAGGCAGCGTTGAATTAGTTCCAGGACAATTAACACGTGGTGTAGATATATTGCAGACCATTCCCAATTCCTGGTTCTTGCCTGGGTTTAACCAGGGATTGCACTCAATGACCCTCATGGTCCTTCCCTGTCCTACATTCTTAACACT
>NW_010314238.1:543-2516 GCF_000700745.2 Antrostomus carolinensis
GCCAAGAAGGTGCATCAGGATTTGTTTTGTGCAATGAATGGGAGATAATTTTAAGTCTCAAAACTGAAAGCGGAGAGGAGATAAGCAGCAAAAATTATCATGTGTCTCTTTCCTTTTTTAAGAAAAGTACAAAACACAAAAAGCAACAGGAGTCAGAACACCCACGTACACTTCCTAGTGATGAACTGATCAGAATAACTCTCATTCTTCCAGTTATCCAGGGGGCTGAAGACCTGTGGACATTAATTTTCTGTCATCATATGGCTAAAAAGTTTATAGTTTGATTTTCTTTTTGATTTTTTTTTTTTTGGAATATACAGTCAGTAAAATACTATGTGTTTGCATGCACAGATGTTTCTCTCTTCCCTCCAGGTGGCATGCAACCAACAATCAACTTCCAAATACTGGAAATGCAACGCTAAAAGTGATAAAGATATTTCAAAAGCCCCCAAAATATTGAGAAGGACTAATGAATCCATGTAGACAGCTAGCCTAACATCACCGTATTGTTTTTTTTTTTTGTGCAAAGCAAAGCACACTCCATCTACAGAATTTCCATCATCATCTCACCCTGACAACAAAGTTGTGTGAACCATACTGTCACAACCCACATGCTAGAAAACATCACTTCTCCTAAATCAGCACTGGATTTTCTAGGATCTCATGCTCTGGTGAAATATTTCTATTCATACAACAACACAGATAACTGCTACCAGGAACTGAGAAAGTGGCAGATTCTGAGGAGGGAAAGAACAAAAATCCAACAAACTAGATTTCTTTCATGACTTAAGATTTGCAATTCAATAAAAAGGTACAGGCCACATAAATATCAAACCTGCTTTTTTGCCAGTCAGGCCATTAGCCAGATGTTAGAGATGCAAAGAGTTATGCAAAAAGAATCTCATAAAAGCTTCTGACAGGATGAAAGAAACAATGCTAAGATTTATGAAATAAATATAGCCCGGGCAACAGAAACCCAGACTGAAGAAAACCTGCCGACATCCTCACAGTGATTTGATTACAGCTAAATTGGTTTCCCAGAAAACATGGAGAAAGTTCAAATGATATCAAACGTTGTAAGATCCCAAACTTTTTCTCGCTGCAGTCCCTCTTGCAGCTTGGTAGATTCAGACAATTCCAAATTTCTGGATGATATGGAAAAGTCACATAATCGACTACTCAGGGAACTGCTGTTCTGTGATAAATTTCTAAGCTATACTTCCAGAACTGAACTACATTCACTGGAGCTGCCTCAGCTATTTAATAACTAGTGGTTTAGTTTAAATACTTCATTCCTGAAAAAAAGAAATTATTCTACTATCAGCTCTGCATATAGTAGCACAGGCAAGGTAGTGATTCTTCTCTTTTAATCCTACTGGATACAGCTGTCAGGGTGCTGACTCACAAGTGACCCTCAACTGGGGCACAAATCTGAGCTGCCGCAGTTTTTAAACACAAAATACAAAATGTAGATTGCAATAATAGGTCAGGCTGGAGACTGCAGCAGCTCAGGAGGAGACGTACGTTCAGTCACCTATTGCTCTAGACGCAGTAACCTCTGGGAGAAAAGGAGGGCAGGCAGCTGGTGGAGGTGACTGCTGGAGACATCCAAAGCCAATCTGGCCACTGTTTAAGAATCACAACCCCGCAGTCAAACCAGACAACTTTTTTTTGGTTACAACCTGTTGGATTTGAGGTAATATATTATCCAGCTACAACCACCCCACTTACATCAACATGTCCCCAGAATAAACTTCGATAAAGTGATAAACACACACTGTTCTTCAGACTGATTCTATTTCTACCCATTTGCTTTCACCCCCTTGGCTTCTGTACTGCTTTCCCCCACCACCACCTCCATAGGTGGGGCTTTATTTAATTCGTGTCTCCCAGTCTCTCTCTTTCTCTTTCCCCCGTGTCTCCCAGTTTCTCCCAGTCTCTCTTTCCCCGTGTCTCCCAGTCTCTCCCTTCTC
>NW_010314238.1:2735-2979 GCF_000700745.2 Antrostomus carolinensis
TTCTCTCTTCCCCTCGTATCTCCCAGTCTCTCTTTTCCTCATGTCTCCCAGTCTCTCCCAGTCTCTCTTTTCCTCATGTCTCCCAGTTTCTCTCGTCTCTTTTCCCCATGTCTCCCAGTTTCTCTCTTGTCTCTTTTCCCCATGTCTCCCAGTCTCTCCCTTCGATCTTTCCCTGTGTCTCCCAGTCTCTCCTTTTTCCCCATGTCTCCCAGTCTCTCCCTTCTCTCTTTCTCTCCCATCTCAC
>NW_010314238.1:3065-3329 GCF_000700745.2 Antrostomus carolinensis
CCCTTCTCTCTTTCCCTCACATCTCCCAGTCTCTCCCATTACAATTTGGGTGTCACTTGAAATCTTTTCACACCACATCGTCGGCACAAACCCCAACGTGAAATTCCAGCGGGTGTGCAACATTCTGTGCAAAATAAATGGTATGTGTGCTTCAGAACTAAAATTTAGAGTTCACACTAAAAATGGGAAAACCATCAATTCCTGACCCAGGCTTCAGGA
Organism: Antrostomus carolinensis; assembly: GCF_000700745.2. NCBI lineage: Eukaryota > Metazoa > Chordata > Aves > Caprimulgiformes > Caprimulgidae > Antrostomus > Antrostomus carolinensis. The sequence continues at coordinate 3,285 of NW_010314238.1, forward strand.
TGGCAGCAGATTGAGAAACCAGTGGTGTCAGCTGACACTTACTTT
>NW_010314239.1:0-310 GCF_000700745.2 Antrostomus carolinensis
GGCAGGGACCCGACGGCTGCTGGGAGTGAATATGACCAGGTCGTGTCCATGAGCCGTGGAGATCAGGGAACATTCACCTCCTTCCTCTGCCCAACTCCTGCTGCACTTCTGGAGTTTCTTTATCATCTTACAAGAGATGAAGGGTGTTTGCAGAGCTCTCTGTGCCTGAGCGTGTCCTAAGCTACAGGGAATGGTTAGAGGGGCAGGCGCTGATCTCTTCTCTCTGGCCACCAACCAATGCCAGGAGCAGAGGGAATGGCAGGGAGATGTGGCAGGGGAGGGGGGGGGTGGGCCTGAGGGAAAGGGTCTT
>NW_010314239.1:378-748 GCF_000700745.2 Antrostomus carolinensis
ACAGCATTTGGCCAAGACCCTCAGGGACATGGTGTGAATGTTGGGATTGTCCTGTGCAGGGACAGGAGTTGGACTCCATCATCCTGGTGGGTCCAGCTCACCACGTTCAATGAGTCTATGAAAGCACATCAGGGTTGTGATCTGGCTCTGCTGACAATGGCTCAGGAGCAACTCTGGGAGCTGCCAGAGAGCCATGGTCTGGGCTGAGCAGCATCGTCCCCACCAGTGCCCAAGGGATGGATGCTCCAGCACACGGCCCCAGGGAGACAATTGGTGCCCATATTCACAGAGCAGGGAGGAGCAGAGATGGTTTCAGTTCTGGTGAACCGAGGGCAGACGTGTCAGACAGACACAGAACAGAGATTTTCAG
>NW_010314239.1:890-1582 GCF_000700745.2 Antrostomus carolinensis
GGAGGGTCCTTTAAAGCCCCTCCAGTCCCACCCCCCTGCCAGCAGCAGGGACACCTTCCACTAGACCAGGTTGCTGGTCCAGGGAGTAGGGGAGAGAATTGGAAAGAAAAGGCCCCGGGGACCTCGAGAGAGAGCCTGGAGAGGAGAGAGAAAGTGGCACCTTGGGCTGCTCCTCTGCTGCTGAGCTGGGCTGGGCTCCTGGCAGGTGATGGCAAGTGGGCAGCGCTGCAGAGAGACAGCTCTGGCCAGGCGCAGGCCCTCTCGCAGCAGGGCGGAGGGCACTTCCTGAGGCAGCCACGGGAGAGGAGAGAAGGGAGAGGGAGATACTAGAGGCAGCGTGGAGTGGGAGGATGCCGAGAGCTCACTGGAGGAGACATCTTCACAGCCCTTCACACAGGAAGTCTCTGGCTGCAGGGCATTGTCCCTGAGTAGGCTGGAGGCGTCTCCTAGAGCTGGCACATCCCAGAGCAGAGAGGATCTGGCAGGTCCCTTCTTCCAGGGAGGGCTGCAGGGCTGTGCAGCTCAGTGTGCACCCAGGGGTGCCCAGGGCTGTCCTTCACGGCAGGGTCCCTGCACCCCAGGGGACAGCCCACCCCAACCAGTCGGGCTCTGGGCAATAACAGTGCTTGGGGCTGGGGAATGAGCTGGCTGGGTCTGGTCACTACAGTTTCAGGACATCCAGCAGCCTCTCT
>NW_010314239.1:1663-1970 GCF_000700745.2 Antrostomus carolinensis
ACATCCACCAGCCTCTCTGGGGTTGTCCTGATGGAAGATGCGGAGCAGCACTTCTACATTACAAGTTGTGGTAGTTTAATCTCAGCTGGTAACTAAGCACCACCCAGTCACTTCCTTCCTCCCTCCCTGCTCCGAGTGGGATGGGGGAGAGAATTGGAAGAATAGAAGTGAGAAAACTCGTGGGTCGACATAAAGCCAGTTTCACAGGTAAAGCAAAAGCTGCGCACACAAGCAAAGCAAACCAAACCAAGGAATTCATCCAGCCCTTCCCCTCGGCAGAGAGGTGTCCAGCCATCTCCAGGAAAGC
>NW_010314240.1:0-943 GCF_000700745.2 Antrostomus carolinensis
GGTGGGTTTGTGGTGTGTCGCGTTACCCCTGGCCCCGCCGTGGGTTTGGGGTGCGAGGGGACCCCTTACACCAGCGTGGGGTCTGTGTGCAGCGGGGAGCCTGGGGCTGGGTGCTCAAGGGCTGGCGCGGGGAAGCGTGTGCCTGCGGAGACTAAAAGGGTGAATTTATTAATGATGGGGAAACGCGCTCCCTCTTCTCATCCATAGCAAAACCAGGGTGTTTGCAAATGGAGCAGCTTATCCCCCAGTCCTCCTCCTCTCGTGCCGAGCTGCGTGAAGGGCAGCACTAGGGGAGAAGGTGTCCGAGCTGCTGGACAGGTGTCCGAGCTGCTGGACGTTGCGTCCAGTCTGCCACTGATTTATACAATGAACTCACAGGCTAATTGTTCTGTGGGGTCGTTAGCACAATATGCCATGAGGCTTTTGGAGAGGGGAATAAAAGGGATTCTGTTTAAATGAGGGTGAAGTAGATCACAAAACACATAGAAAAACCTTTCAGAATGGACACGGTGATTTTTACCCGCTTCATAAAGACCTTTCTGACCTCAAAGAGTTGGCGGTGGTCATAAAATAAGACCAAGCTTCAAAAAGAGGGCTGTTGGTAAAGCAAAGTGGGAGAGAAATGGGGTTGAATGGGAAAGGAAGAACGCTGGGTGCTGGGAGCAGAGGGCAGCACAGCAGCTGTGTGGGTAGGGAGGACGTACGAGGGAGTGGATGGCGATGAGCACTTTGTCCGTTCCCAGCAGCTCTCTTAGACATGAGGCATGTTTTTCACAGCATACACCATACCAGAGACTGAACCTGTAAATGAATCTTCTGAACAGCAAATAATGAAAGTTGATAACTAAGTCATATTTTAATACTGGTTGTCATGATTGCATCCCTCAAGATGCCGGCGTGCTGCTTTGTCTAGTGGCTCATCCCAAGATGTGCAGATGCCAGC
>NW_010314240.1:976-4208 GCF_000700745.2 Antrostomus carolinensis
TGCTACACCTGGAAGGTGGCTTTTTTTAAAGGCATTGACGTAAGAATAAATTCATCATCTGTGTGATTAACCTAGGATTGTCATCAGCATTGTGCAGGGGTGTCAGGCAGAAATTGTATCTTCCAGCAGATGTTGTTTTTTTGGTTTTTTTTTTTAAATTCTGTTCTCAGAATTTTGCTGATGATTTATTTGCACTTCATATTTGGTTCAAATGCTGGGAAGCGTTCATGGGAATAACGTGAGCTTTGGGAAGTCTTGGCGCTGTTGCTTCAGAAATGATTGATAGTGAGACATGCTCGAACATGAGAACCTGACACAATGCCTCTAACAGTGTTTCATTCCCTTGGTGTCCTACCCCTCTTGCTCTGAGCAAGGTGACAGTTTAAGTGAATGCTTCCTCTTCCAATGCTTAAGAAAATGGTTTTGCACTGAATTGTATTTATTCATGTTTTCTGAATGCTCATGCATGAATGTTAATAGGCTGCTCTTAATACAACACAAGTACTTGTCTCTGAATTGAATAAATCTGCAATTAAGACCTCATTCTCCAGCAACCTATTAGCGGATCTCGCCTGCGTGAGTTAGTCTTGTTAGTAAAGCTGCTTCTGGTAACAGTCAGAACAGTGGAGACATTGCAGTGTTGCTCCTGTATTTTGTGCCTAGGAGTGTGTACTCGGACACGTATGAGCAAACAGCGAGAGAGAATGTGTGCCACTTTGGATTTTTTGCATTAAAAATGCAAGCATATAATTTTCTCAAGAAAATAAATGTCATGAAAGAGAAATAGTAAAAGAAATGTTGAAATTGTGTCATGCATGCTCCTGAAATTGAGAGAGATTCTGACCAGTTTGGGTTGCAATGTGATTTCTATAAAAAAAAGTAGATCTTGATAGCTCATTCAGGGAGATGAATACTGCACTTGGCAAGATGTTCTCCATAGGAGATGGCAGGAAAAAAAAAAAATATTGATCCCACAAGCACTGACAAAGTAAACAATCCTATTTCAAACAGACATATCATCCATTTTGTCTGAAGCTGAGAACCACATCTTTAGGAGAATAGTCATCATATGAAAAAAGGAGAGGAGCTAATAAATGGCCAGGCTTAAAGGAAATGACATTTTCCACTGAAACAGGAAGACAGCCTGATGAGAGCTCAAATCTACAAACAAGAAAATTTCTTGAGATGTTTCATTTAATTTACTATGGGTGGATCATATTAAAGGAGTGTAAAAGGCAATTTGCAGCAGTGCCTACGCTGAGAGCCGCGGTGATGTGGAAGCATAGCTAGCCACATCTGGCCACATCTGGCCAATGCTAATGATACCTCTGGGTTCCAGTATTTCCCACTTTTAGTCTTGAAAAATATCTCTGCTTCTGAAAAATGCTTTTACTCATAGAATATCTCATTTTCTGCCATGGCCCTTTTGTTCTTCTTTGCTGTCTTCCTTCTGGACATTAGGTGTGAAGACTCTTCTGATCTTCCACAGCTCTTCTGCTTGCTGTGCCACCAGTGCATCTGGACTGAGTCCTCAGCAGTGAAGTGGATGCAGATGATGCCCATTTGTATCTTAGTGTGCAGAAGCAGGCAATTGTGAAGCTATTTTTACCCACATCTGGCCACATCTGGCCAATGCTAATGATACCTCTGGGTTCCAGTATTTCCCACTTTTAGTCTTGAAAAATATCTCTGCTTCTGAAAAATGCTTTTACTCATAGAATATCTCATTTTCTGCCATGGCCCTTTTGTTCTTCTTTGCTGTCTTCCTTCTGGACATTAGGTGTGAAGACTCTTCTGATCTTCCACAGCTCTTCTGCTTGCTGTGCCACCAGTGCATCTGGACTGAGTCCTCAGCAGTGAAGTGGATGCAGATGATGCCCATTTGTATCTTAGTGTGCAGAAGCAGGCAACCAGCATAGGCAGGATGGCAGCAGGACTTGGAGCAAGAAACTGGATCACTTTTGAATGCTTCCAGAGCATGAGGGTGGTTGAGTTTCAGATGTCTCCTGTGGCAAATAAGGCCGTGTGCTTGTCTTTCCAAACAGATGGATCTGGAATTGCACTCCTGTGTTGTAATACTCTTTTCATTCCTTAGCTGCGTATGCAGAGAGGATGTTCTGAGCAAACACTGAGCTCTGTTCACCAGTAAGCTGCAGTGGGGCTTTGAAATAACAGAAATTACTGTCTGCACTCAATAGTGTAAGGACTCTGGGTTAATAACTCTTTTGATCTCGGCATGGTAATGTTGCTGTCCTTCCTGCTAAACTGACTGAGTGCCGCTATCTTCGCTTCATTGAGGTCCCCAGTAATGTCAGTGAAGATGAGGATTTTTAAACTGCAGTTATTATCATCATAATTGTTGGTTTAACTTATGCAAATGTCTATCCTGAGTTCTGATAATTTTTCAGTTATGGAGTAGTAGACTAAAGAGAGGTAAAAGTCAATCATACAGTCTTTGTGGGCACATTTCTAGAAATGTGAGCCTTAAATCAGTGCCTGTTTCTAACAGTGTGAACACAAATCTTAGCTGTCCTGAGGATCTGCCATATGCTTGGTCTTGGCTGCGATCAGGTGTTTGGTATGCTGGTGTTCATGTGGCAACATGTCAGAAGGGACCAAACTACCAAGGACTGAAGTGCCAAGTGCATGTTGGTTAATAACAGGGTGTTGAGGATCCACGATAACTGTGGGAACCTGTCTTGTAGGCAGCTTGTGAGTCCTGGGTGCAGTTCACAATTGAAACTGTGGGATCGTGGAATGGGGTGTATGACATCTGTCTTTGGCAGCGGCCTTAGCACAGCCCTGTCCACTCCAGGATGAAGGATGTCCTTAAGGTTAAAGGATGTGTTTGCTGGCGTGGAGGAGAACCAGCTTGCTCTGTGTGTGGAGCATGAAGTTTGGAAAACTGGCTAAAGTGGAACAGAAAGCGAGGTTTTGGTAGAGAGCAACAGCAACTGACTTGGAGCTGTACATGCAAAACACAGTGAGCTTTGGGCAGTGGAGAGGAGGTGGTTTTAGTAGTTGGGACAGTCAGTGTAATGATGGTGGACCTGCTGGGAGTCAGGAAGGCAGAAGCAGTCCTCAGCTCTGAAGAGGTGAGAGCTTCCAGATGAGGACTCTGCTACAGAGGGTAAGGACGACACCTAAAGAAACAGAGGTAGAGAAATGCCAAAAATCACTGAAGGGGATGGGGTTTCCTTAAGCCCCTGTGCCTAAACTGCAGGATCCAGGA
>NW_010314241.1:0-2003 GCF_000700745.2 Antrostomus carolinensis
GACCACATTCCAGTCATGTGAGCTGTCCCATTACGTGAGAAGACAGCCTTTAGAGAGAATTTACAGACTGAAAAACCTACATTTTTAGTCTAAATAAAGTATTTTAAAAGTTGTTTAGCTGCATAAATCTACTGTGACATGTACAGATTTTGGGACTTTCCCTTCAGCAAATGTCACTCTTCAGATCTGTATGCCTGCTTTCTAGGTGTATCTTCACAACTCTTCCAACTGTGCTCACATCTTTACTTGCCCTGTTTCTCTTCACTTAGATTACTGAGGCAAAAGACTTGTTTTATTTTATCTTTAACATATTTACTTTTTACCTCATCCTTTTCATTCACATCTTAAGAAGCAGAAAGGGAAATGTTGTCTCAGTTATGATTATGTGGTATCTTCATATCTTCTTTATTTTTTTTTCTCTCCCTATAGCAGTGCCTTTCTCTGAATATAGCTCCAGTCTTCTGTGAGTAATGTTTTAATTTCTTCTCTGTGTCCTAAGCAGGGAAGAACAGGTCTACTTTAAGAGACATCCACTGTGTTAATGATGCCAGAGGATCTTTGTAGCAAGTCTGTCTCCTCATCTCCATCCTGAGCATTCTCCTATTTTCATTACCCTGAGAAAGCCACTTTCCAAATCCCAGAGTGTATTGAAGCCTGTCTGTGTAAGGACATCCGGTTTTGAAACAATGCCTGTAGGTTGGATGGCCACATTTAAGGGAAAAGTGTTGCCCCAAGTATTGCTGATATTCTGACTTGAGCAGCAGAGGCTTGCTCTGACCATAATCCTCACTGAACACTATGTCTCCCTAAGTCAGTGATGATGACAGCTGATTTTTTTTTTTCAGTGACAGAGAACTTAGCTCAAATGTGTGACTGTCATTTTTTAAAGGCAGAAATTTACAAGAAAAAAACAGAGAACTATGGCCTCTTTCTGTGAAGCCTGAGAAACTTGTCCTCCTGGAATATCTGAGACAATAGTTTTCTTAGTTCTTACAAATTCTACAATATTATGTGTTGCATCATCTAAAGACTTTAGCTTCAAAATTGCTTTCCTATTTCAGAAGTCTTACGTAATCTTAATTTTGGATTTATACTGGTTTCCAGAAGTCTGCAGGTATTGCATTTAAGTGATTAGTCATAAGAGAAATCTTCAGATTCTTGTGGTTGCGTGTTCTGGTTTCTTATGGCAGAAGCAATTTCATGCATCCAAGGTTCAGCCCTCTATGAAAGTGTAAAAGATGTTTTGCTCTGTAGAGATCTTTCTTTCATCGAACCTGATAATCACTGATTATCATGTCCATGCTATGCATGATGTAAACTTTTAAGTAAATTTAGTACAAGTAAATATGTACAAACCCTTGATTAATAATGCAAAGTTACTTCCCACTAAACTGAAGAATTTCAAGATGTGTCTTCAAAATGCACAATCTTTTTCTGTCCTTCTTCCACCTTTTAGACGTTTCTCTAAAGCTATTATGGGTAAGCATTAAAGGTCAGACTAACATGGGTGACTTAGTAGTGGGTGTTTGCTACAGGTCACCTGATCAGAAGGAGGAAGTGGACGAGGCCTTTTACAGTCAGCTGAAAGTAGCCTCACAATCGCAGGCCCTGGTGCTTGTGGGTGACTTCAACTACCCCGACATTTGCTGGAGGAATAAAACCATAAGTCAAATGCAATCAAAGAGGTTCCTCGAAAACATTGGTGATAACTTTAGCTAGCAAATGATTGAATAGTCAACAAGGAAAGGAGTGCTGCTGGACCTTGTCCTATCATATAATGAAGGAACAGTTGAGGATGGCAAGGTTGAGGGCAGCCTTGGGTGTAGTGACCATGAGATTGTGGAGTTCAGGATCCTGCTAGGAGGAAACAGGACAATAAGTAAGACCGCAACCCTGAACTTCAAGTGGCCTCTTCAGGGACTTTTTGGAAGAATCCTGTGGGATCAGACCCTTGAAGGAAGAGGGGGGCAGGAGAGCTGGTTAATATTCAAAAACCACTTCCT
>NW_010314242.1:0-8965 GCF_000700745.2 Antrostomus carolinensis
TTGGCTCTGTGTAAGCTCTGCTCAGCAATAAGGAAAACACCTCTGTATTTTCAACAGTTTCCAACACAATCCCAAAACGTAGCGCCATACTAACTATCCTGAAGAAATTTAACTCTATGCCAGCCAAAACCAGCACATTAAAAAAAATGTAAAAAAAATTGTGTGATTTAATATTTTAAGCATTTTAATAATTCAGTATATGTTAATATATTATTATAAATTCATTAACATTAATAGTAACATGATAATATTTCATATTTTATATATAGTGGTTTTAATATTTTACATGCTTTCTATTTTGTTATTTGGGAGGGAATTTTAAAAATATTTTTGGTAAGAAGTAGGGAGTCAGAATCTACCCAGATTGCAGCAAAGTCATCCAGCTAAAACTGTCACAGAATAGTGGCAGAACAAGTCTCCTAGCACTGACAAATGTAGACGGAGTCCCATCAGCAATAGTATCAAAAAAGCAGTTAGAGATCCAAGGGGAGTACATGAAAGTCCCCCACTAAAGTAAAAATTTTAATGTTTGCTTTCATTGCAGTCCATGCAATGACTAAAGATTATCACTCCAGCCCAAAAGATTTGTATTTTGTGACAGTAGTCTGAGGAGATTCAGTGTCCTCTAACTCCAAGAATTATTTGAATTTTTTGATATTTCTTTCCTGAGGAGAATAAACAAAAAGCAGGTATCTAGTGCATTCAGGGATGGTGTGACTATGCGTTAATGTATTAGTTGAGCACTTGCTTTTTTTCTCTCATAACTGAGCTTTGCTAAATGACAGTGAGTGCGAGGGATGCCTTTGTACTTTCCAGTATCTTTATGCAACCTAGAAAGCCTAGACTTACCAAGGACATAGATGAAAACAACTGCACGTGGTCCTAAAGCTAAAGGGTGCTCTTGTATCTTCCCCAGAGATCTATTTTTTTCTAGAAAACTGGGATTTCCTTGGCACAAGGGATCCCAACCAGTTTAGGTCCTGCTTTCTTCATACTGGGGATTTGAGCGATCACTCGCCCATCCCAGCTGAAACAACCTCCCTGTTCAGCTCTTGAATAACGTTACCATTATTTGCCTGCTACCAGTAGTTAGCTTGTTTTGCACTTACAGTTTTTTGCAGGTTTTCTAACTGTGAGAGCTTGGGTTTGCTGAGATGAGACTCTGACATCTGTATTGGCTGGGAGTCTGCCAAGGATCAGTACTGGTCCTCGAGTGCAAATATTGAGTGCCTGTCTGTGCAGTGGCTATTCTAACTATATCGTGTTTTGTTTCTGAGTGCATGAGATAAAGAGTATGCAAATAGCCATCAACAATCGTATTTCTCTCTTCTTTTAAAAGCTACGAGCATATAAGGCAAACTCCATCCAGCAACCTCTCAAAGAATTTTTATGGAGTGTATATTAGAAATTATGTTTCCTGCTTCAGAGCAGTGAAAAGTAACTGAGAAAGTGAAAGTACTTAAGCAGAGGACAGCCAGTGGCCCTCAACAGAGAAGTTGGCTTTCTTAATGAAGGATTTTTCAACTAAGAAATAATAATGCTTATTATTGGAATTTTACTGTAATTCCAGTTGCTTAGACTGGAGCCCCTTGAAGCCTGGGCTGTTTCTATGTATTAGTTTTTCTAGTGCTTGAAAGCAGGTCTTCATGGTTGTGACTTGGAGGTTTACAAGCTGTTTAATATTTATATCACATAGCTAAAATAAACTACTTGCAGATAATTACTAGACTGTTCATGTTAAATGCTTCTCTTCCACCCAACCTGCAGCCAAAAGTTTTTTTCCAACATTGACAAAATTATGCTTAGCTTTGAGCTCTACAGCCAAAAAAGAGTTAAAGACCTATTGGTTTCTTTTCACTGTTTTCAAACATCAGTTAAACTGAAAACAAGGTCTATAAATTACGGTAGCCTTTGCAGTGACTTTTCATTTGTGGGATAGAGAAGTGATGGTGTGAAAGCACTGTTAAAAATAATAATAATAATAAAAAAATAATCTCTTCCTCAGGAGCTGCCAAGCAAAGTGTAAATTGCTTTCTGCTTGGTATCAGATTTTCATGTAAGGTACTCTATCATGGAAATTTTCAGTCTTGTTAAAATTCAGATGACCTAAAAATAATGCTACCTATTCACCTCTGTGCATTTTGTCATCTCAGCTGACAAATGTGATTCTTCTAGATTTAATCAGCATTTTATAATGACTTCTACTGAAAATACAGCCTGTTGGTTTTCCCTTGTTGGCTTACAAAATGTATAGGGAACAGTGGGTTTATTTGGTGGTCTAAGAACTTGCTAAAAATGTAACAGCCACAAAAGGCACTCTTTGGGCTGAATATTGGCACTCGCTCTCTTTTTAATGGAATTTGCATGTTTATGGCTTTTCAACTAGTTTTTAAAAGACTCTTAAGGAAATGCAGCACCAGTATAAATTTTCAGACCATAGTTCTGTAGACCAAAGATTTTCCTTAGTTCCTGAGACAGCTGATCTTTGCTAAACAGTGAAGCATGGCCTTGAGTTGCAGAGCTTCAGGTCCTGTATACAATTCTCTATTTCCCTCGTTCCCAGGGTTATGCTGAGAAAGCTGTGTTTATGATTGCTTAAAAGCCTTAGATACCAGGTAACAGTAAGCTTCTACCTAATCCTTGCATCCTTCTATATGCAATAGCTTGTGCTTTTGCTAATTTTGATAGAAGAAAAAAAATTCCTCCTCAAGCTGGCACATCTTCCTCAACTTCCCTTTTCAACTAATGGTGGAAGATGGAGAGGAGATCCTCAGCCTGTACTTTAACCGTTGAATTACTTTTTTGTCAGTGAAATTTTAGCTAGAACAAAGAATTGTTTCCTCACTGAAGTTACCATTTATCACAGTTCTACAAAGCTCACTGCTTTTCAGTAGCTCACAGACAAAAGATGCAAACTGTGTAAGAAGCCTGAATTTTAGTATTTGTTCATCTGTCTTTTGAGCTTCCTTTAATTTAATGTTATCTGACTGCAAAAATGATTTTGCAGTTCTTCAGCAGTGATGGTGGGTCAACAGGAAGGCAGGCAAACACTAACTGTGCATCCACAGTGAGCAGTACAGAGAGAAAACAACTTTCAGACTGAGCTTCCAGCTTCCTCCAGGTTTGACAGGAGGATTCAGAAGGCCCAAAGCAAGAAGTTCTTTTCCTTTCTATATTTTAATTCTGGCTGTTGAGATAGCAGTTTATGCTGTGGAGGCCTACTTCATTGTTTGTATGTCATTCATAGTTCCCCAAGGGGAAGCTCACAGGGTGGCTGCATCCAGATGGACCTGGTAGGTACTCCTACCTGCTCAGCAGGGTGCCACCTTCTGTGGAGTGACAAGGGCCTAAAGAGATGAAGAGGGAAAGCAGCATGAGCTCATCCCAGGAGGTAAACATCCAAGTCCTTTTTCCTATATAAATTGTCCTTGAAGGAAAAGCTGTACCATGAAGCAGATGTTCAGATCGTGGTGTCAGCTGAAGGCTCTGCTCTTTTTAAGGTCAATTTTAAGTGTTGACACAGCCCAAAGGTGCATGTAGCTGTCAATTATTTCATTTGAAAATTCATACTGCTTTAATAAGTTGGAGAAATTCTTTGTTCTAGCAAAGTCCATAAATAACAGATGGCTCATATGTCAGGCATCAGCAAATCTTAAAGCTGTGGGCAATGACCCCTGTCCGGGTCCTGTTGAGAAACCTACCTGCCAGGATTAGGTTGCCCAAGAGTTTGGGTTTTTTGTAACAAGACCAAAAGCGTAAGTTCCACTTGTTTGTAACATGCTGTTGTTGGACTTAAAAGCTCTCTTCCACAAAAGTAATGGAGATTTCATGTGGTTGCTAGTGATGTTCATTGTGTTTTGGAGAACATTCAAGCTGAGAAGTTCTAATGTTCTGAATGTTCAGTTGATGAGCCTAGGCAAAGCTGAACTGTGTTTTCTTTAAGCGTTTGAACCTTCATCATCCATGAAAGTGGAAGTGCTGTTTCTGATTTTGGGTGACCATGGCATTAAGGACATAAGGCATGAGGTTGACATCTTGTCAGACTACTGTGGACCTGTGTTTTGGGTTAACATAGAACATGACACTAGATTTTGCTTGAAATGAAACAGGTCCTGCAGGTGTTGGGATAAGTTGTTGTGATCAAAAATGAGTCAGTCTTTTTTTTAATGTCTGTAGCTCTGTAGATCATGACCTCCTTGATGATTATCAGCATGAAGCTGCACCTAGCAATAGTATTCTCACCAGTTTTTGTTGAGGTTTCACACAGAGTCACAGAATGTTAGGGATTGGAAGGGACCTCAAAAGATCATCTAGTCCACGTCCACCCCCCGCCAGAGCAGGATCACCTGCAGTAGGTCACACAGGAACATGTCCAGGCGGGATTTGAATGTCTCCAAAGACACAACCTCTCTGGGCAGCCTTTTCCAGTGTCCTGGCACTCTCACAGTGGAAAAGTTTTTCTTTATGTTTACATGGAACCTCCTACGCTCCAGCTTGCAGCCGTTGCCCCTTGTCCTACCATTGGGCATCACTGAGAAGAGCCTGGCTCCATCCTCCTGACATTTGCCCTTTATATATTTATAAACACTAATGAGGTCACCTCTCAATCTCCTCTTCTCCAAGCTAAAGAGACCCAGCTCCCTCAGCCTTTCCTCATAAGGGACATGTTCCACTCATGCCCATCCAGCATTTCCAAAGACAGTGTTAGGGCTTTACAATTGGATATAAGAGCAGGAATACTCAAGATGGAACAGCCTCTAACAAGTGGCAGAAGTCAAATGGAGATTATAACTTGTGTTTATATAGCATTGTTCCATGAGGGTTAATGGATTTATTGAACAGTTCTGTTCACCACTGCTTCTTCATGATGAGTCACACCAACTGGTTATCAGTGCTCAGCCCTGCTGCACAGTTAGCAAAGTGAGGGAATGGAGCTGGGCTTCCCATGCTGAGGACCCTTCCCATGCCGAGGACCTAGGCTTTCTAGCCAAAGACTAGGGTGACTGTGAAATACACTGTCAAAGCAGACTGGAGACAAGGGAGACTAATGGGGCTAATGCTATTGCCTGCTGACTGCTGAGAGGCATGAAGAATTTTAGGTCACTGCTAGAGCTGTTAGCATTGCTTCTTTTGATACAGATTTTTCTCACATAATCCCATGCTCTGACATGCTGGCTTGATGTATCATCTCAATAATGTAGGAAGACTGGGGCAATTCAGTGAAATGGCTAGATTTCAGTACTGTGTCAAGGGACGGATGTCAGTCAATCACAGGCAGGAAAAAGCAAACAGTGTCTTATTGCTATGTGAGACCGAAATTCTTGATGTCCCTGTGTGCAGACCTGTACCTCCATTTTCAGGCACTTCACTCCCTTGAGCAGTCATGTATTTAACCTGTTTTGAGCACAAGTGTAAATCTTGCTGCATTGCGCAGTGGAGAACCATTTCTCCACATTCCAGCAGCAAAATAGAGATGAAGAGAAACAGTAACAGAGAAACTTCAGTTACTGCCAGAGGAGATCTGCTGTACCAATGAAGCAATTAAAATTATGCCATTAAATTATCAGTTGATACACTTACAAGGAATGAGTTTAGGAGATTGCTGTGGCTATGATGAAAGATTTAAAACTGATCATTTACCTGTTTTGATTATTGGATCTGGGATCTGCTCATGCACTATTTCATGAGATGACTGCTATTCTGCAAGTGGATTGAATCACTTTCCACTTGGAAGAGATCTCAGAGACATCACGTTGAACTGACTAGTCATCTGATATAGGGAATATTTTGTGTTGTAGCGGTAAAGGTGACTTCAAGTCACATTGATTGCAAGAGGAGATAATTTTTTTGAGATAGGCTAAGCACCTGAATGAAGGTAGCTGGTTATCCTTTCTCACTTCTTATTCTTATTATGTTTTGCATCACTGTTATCAGAACCATCATTTTTTAGCTAGTCTAAGCAAAGACATTAAGGATTGAGTTTGTAAGTAAGGCTGCTTTCCTTTTCTGATGGTCTCATCTTGGCATAGTCAGAGCATATTGACACAGCTGTGTGAGGAGACAGCAATGGTGGCACTGGTTTGCATCTGTTCAGTGACTGGTAGCATCTGTTTGATGATTTACCAAAGGATTTCAGCTCTTAGAGCTGTCACTCTGACACCTTTGATGAGCACTAAAATCTGTGCTACCAAGAACTGCTCATTCCCCCTCCCCCCTACCCCCCCGCTTTTGATTTACTTGTGCCTTTGTGTCCTTGCTGATAACTGCTAGCAAGGCTAATGTGTTATAAACTCTGAAAAGTGAAGCAAGTGGCTGTCATTTTTTGCACAACAGATGTTCCTGATCAGGAATCAGACAAAGGATCTCATCACTCTTCCTCTTAGCAATTTAATTTGTCTGTTCTGTGGCACACCAGCCACCTCCTGTGTAGTGACTGACGTGCCCAAGTCATACTTCATTTTAGGATCAGTTCCTTTAATCTTACAGAATTATTAGGGTTTTTTCTGTACCAGAGCAAAGAGAGTGGAAAAAAGGAAATTGCCTCACTGCTTACGGTGTCACCAATTATGCATCATAATGAAAAGCAGCAGAAGCCTTCTTCAAAAATAGGAAAACCAAGTACTACATTTTAGGAGAACTAGAAAGTGCTCTAGGAGCACTTTTTTGAAGAAATAGCAATTTACATTTGATGGTGTTTCTTTAGCAGTTGTAAGGCTCAGAGGTAGGGATAAATAGCATATAATCCATCAGATTCTTGTAATGCAATTTAGCGAGGTGGAAACATTGATATATTTTTAAGAGAAGTTGTTTGCTGTGGATCCAGTTTTCCCCTCCTTAATCAAGCAAGTTGTCCAAAATGAGTAATTACTGGGGTTTTTGCCTGCTTTTCCGTTTAGTTTGATAAAACTGCATCTCTCTGCTGCTGTTTTGTAGTGATGTATGTGTACTGCTGTAGATATAAATTCTAAAGTTATTCTATAGTTAATCTCCCAGCTATTAGTCCAGCACAAAGAACAGTTGTTTTGCCTATTCAAAGCTCCTAATCTGCCACCTGACTGCTCTAGCATACCCAGTGTTGGGGCAGGCATTCTCACCCTGCAGATTGTGCACTGTGTTCCTACCATATCTGCCAAAGGCTTGCTAGAAGGGAGAGGCAAGGGAAGTTGGCCTTATCTTGTGCTTGTTGCCAGCCCTGTGCAGAAACAGCAGCTGCTGCTGCCCATGCAGATGGTAGTGTCCGTGGCTACAGTCATATCTGCCAGTTCTGATAAATGAACAAGCTGTATTTGAGGAGCAGCTTGTAGTCTATGACTGGTAGAAAGAGAAACCACTCATATGACCTCTTTTCTGTTTGACAGGTTGACAGGACAGAAGTGATTCGAACCTGTATAAATCCTGTCTTCTCCAAGTTGTTCACAGTGGATTTCTATTTTGAAGAGGTGCAGCGGTTGCGGTTTGAAGTCCATGACATTAGCAGCAATCACAATGGGCTCAAAGAAGCAGATTTTCTTGGTGGCATGGAGTGCACTCTTGGACAAGTAGGTATCACTACCATTTTCTCCCTTGTCTCTCATTGTTTGTATGTCTACATTCTTTGTTAAATCACTGATGGGTGAGATTTGTCATTCATGACAAAATTCTTAATTGATGTTTGGAACAGGATAATTAAGAGGCTCATTACACTAGTGTTGAGAAATAGACTGATTTGGGAGAAAGTTCTTTTTCCTAACGTTATGTGGTGTTTAAAGCAAGTTCCAAATCCAAGGAACGCTTACAAGTACACCTTACAAAGTGTAGTGCCTGGTGATGTGGCAAATAGAGAGGTAGGGTTGGATCCATTTCCCCGACTCTCAGTCATCCAAAAATTAGGTGTCTAGACTACATTTCCATCTTTAATTCAGTGGAGAGAAACAGACAGTTCCAGCATTTGATTCATTCTGCCTGAGACACCCATCATAGATTAGCGTAAATTGCCTTCAAGACATACCCCTCTTTCCCCATCAGTTATCAGGGGAGTCTAGACATCTGGCTTAGAGTAGGTACCTAACTTTTTAGATGAGTAAATTTAAGAGTGATGAGTCCTACCCACAGGATTGATATCTAGATAGAGCCAGGTCTGCAACGAATTCCTATGTTGCTGACTGATAGCATGCTACAGTGTCCCAGGTATCATAGTTTATTTCTAACTGGTAGACTTTTTGTTATGCAGGGTCTCATAACACAGATCTCAGCTCTGTCCATAATGGCAAGGGTGAGGATGGTCTCAGTTTCCCTGAGCTGAGTGTAAATTTCCTCTCCTCTCTATGGTAGCTTGTGTGACAAGACAAGGCAGAGCTTTTGTTTAGATTATCCCTTGCAGTGCTTCCACTTAAGTTTGTAAACTGAAAGTAGCTTTGCAAGGAAGATGCTGCAAAGCTTTTTTTTTTCCCCATTTTCTCACCTTTTGTTGTTACTCCCTCACATGTGAATCCCTTTGTTTTTCTTCTCAAAGCCATTGGGCCAAACATGCTGAAGAGGAAAAGTCCTCTCAGTGAGAGAATTAATATGAAATATGTGTATTTACTAACCTGAAAGCTCAACATGCAGGTATTGCTATTTAAGATTCTGAAGGTGCACAATAAAGTCTGTTCTTTTTGACAAACTTCTTGTGGCCTTTATCAGTGAAAATAAGCTATCCTACAACACCAAGGAGAGTGAAAAACAAAAAAGTTATTACATTAATATTATTATTATACTTGCTTAATTGGCTTGAAAATGAGGGGAAAAAAAATGTAATTGCTGCTGCCTGTAGCATAAACATCCTTATAGTGATTTGATCTCTATAAATAGCACACAGCTGGGTTGGTTGCAGTGTAATTTTAATGGTAACCAAGAAAAAATAATAACAGTGTGAAATCTATTCTGTGAAATCTATTCACAGTAATGTAGCCTTGAGGACTCTGATCTCATATTTAGACTTTTTACT
>NW_010314242.1:8979-32207 GCF_000700745.2 Antrostomus carolinensis
TCTTTCCCCACCTCCCTCTTTCTAGTTTTTTAACTTTACATAATTCCTCAACTGATTTAAAAACCCCAAAAGTTAGTGCTGAAATTACCGTCCAAGCAAAGCCATTATGAGGAGTCCGGTGTTGAAAACCCTGCAGCACAAGCTGCACATATGGAGTTTACATTCATGCTCAGCTGTTTGGTGTAATTACTGCAATTTTTAATGATGATAATAGAGCTGTGGCTTTTCTTGAGTTAATTTTAACATTAATTTGTTACTCTACATCATTTTAATGCCTGAATGAAACATGATTTTGTGTGAGAGACTGTGCCTGCCTATCAAGTCATTTTCCCATTGCAAGTAGATTTTATCTGAGACATCCAGGCAAGCTCTGGATTTTTAGGCATAGTCTGAAAGACTGATTCCCTCCACGCCGCCCGTAAATGTGCCAACTTTTATTGTTCTGTTCTGTGTAATAGTTGATCTATAAGACATTCACTGCTACCTGTTTGTAGGTCATCATTTAGATGTGTAATAAACCTGCATTTTTGCCCAAATCATGTAATACTCGTAACTAAACCAAAATTAGTAGGAATAATAAATACTGGGAAAGGCAATAGCATGGTTATGCGGTAATCTGACAGAGACAAGTGAGTTTCTCTTTCTTCTGATCTATCTAAATCTTAACATGCAGCCTACCCAGTAGATATAAGCTTATTGGAAATTTGGTGTCTTGGATGGGAACAACGGACAAATGTGTTCCTTTGAAAGGTGTCATTATTAATAGTCTCCTCCCATATGCTGTAATAAATCTGTGTCCCAAGAGACTGATAAGGACAGTGACTTGTAGGCTGTTAGATCCTGAACATACACTGTCTAGTGACATCCCACTGGATTTTCAGCAAGACGTTTTTCTGCATTTGCCAGAACAAGCCAATTCTGCTCATCTACTGGTAAATACTATGGTTAGCAGCATCCTGGTACACAGTCAGTGACACCTGGATGTGAAGTGTAGATGAATCCATGGGCATTTCTTATCCCACAGTATTTAAACAAAGTAGAACAAATGGTTGTGGATAGATACCTGCTAAGTGTAATTAAGAAAAAGTCAATGTGCTAGATATTTTCCTTAAAGTACTTTGTTTGCGTATCATGCTCAAGAGTTGCCCTTTCAAATAAAACAGTAACAGATTATCTTTTGAAGGACTTGAGGGGATGTTTAGTGCAGGGTGTTTGGGGGAGGGAGAGGGGTTGGTGTGTTTTTAAGTACTAAAAGTCCATGTTGCTTCCACTCAGAAAGGCTGTTTTTACATTCCAGTTTCCCAGCTTCTTCAGTGTCCTGGTAATGTGCTAAGTTACTGAATGCAAACAAATTTGTTCTGTAAGATTGGAACAATGATCAGATTAAGAAAGCCCTAAAATATTCTAGAAGGTACTAAAGTTGAAAGTTCAAACAAATTTTCCTCCGTTAGTAGCATGATCTTAAAATATGGTCTGCAGTTGTATTAGTTTATAAAGTGGAGTTTCTTCAGGAACTTTACATCAAGAGAATGTACCATACGCCAACCAGTTAAGCTGTCTATACTGTATTACTTAAACGAAGTGGCTTTGTTAAATTGTTTGATAAGGTGCATAATTAAAAACTATGCATTTTTAAAATGTGAGGTTTTTTCATTTTACAGTTCATTTCTAAGTAACTGCATAAAACTAATAATAAGCAGTGAAATCACAAGCAATAATATTTTAACTGACATTTAGAGGCACCACTGTTCTTGTTTCAAGGGGCATGAGATAGATTTTATTATTTTTATTTATTTATTTATTTAATGGGTTTGGGGTTTTTTTGTCCATCAAAAAACAATGGGGAAAAAAAAATCTTAGATGGACAAACACAGTCAGAAATTTGATAGTCTCATTTTCATGGTATTCAGCTGGGATGGCAAAACCTCAAATCCAAGACCTTTTCTGTTTATGTGTTAGTGCCTTCATGTGTTCTGAGCCTCTCTAGTGCTTCATAAACTTTATAAAGCATTGAAATTGCATCGTAACTACAGTAAAGGCTCAAACTTTTTAATAGCCAAACTTCTTAACCACACAGGAATCAAGTATCAGGAGGGTGGCTTAAGGGCACTTTTTTCCTCTAAAGTTTCATCCAGAAGTCTCAGCCTTTAAGAACTCACAGAAATTATTTCATTGAATAATCGTTTTCTGACAAGAACTAAACAAACTTAAGTTGCCAAGACATTCTTGATTACTTCTCAACTGTGTCTGCAACATCATTAAATTACAGGAACCAGTAAAGTTGTTATTTCCTAAATGCTGTGAACCATTCCAGCTGTGCAGTGTGGGAATAGCCTTTGTGGCTTTTCTTTCACTACTACCACGGCTGGTCTGTGCCATTTTCAAATTTGTGACTCCATTCCTTGTTTGGTTTCTTTTAACTTACAGAAGTATTAAAATGTTGTTATAATTCACAACTCCCTTACTTGCTCAACCTCTTCAGTATAATTGAGATTTAATATTTCCCATACATTCGTGTAAAAATTATATTGAAAATCTTCCTTCTCAGTAGTGAGTAGTATTGTTTCTTGTGTGCTTTTAATAATATATGACATAAGCAGATTATGCACTTGAAAATGTCGACTGATTATTAGTTCAGTTTCAACCATTGCAAATCCCCTTGCTCTTCAATTGGAGAAAGGCTAAAAGAACCGTGACTGCACCTGAATTAGTTAAATTGAAATAGTCTGTATGAGAATATTTGTTCAATAGACTATAGACTGCTTCTGTGGTGCAAAAGACATAGGACCAGTTTTTTCAAGGTATTTATTCACTGCCCTCAAAAATGCTATTTTGGAAGTGTTTAAGGCCAGGCTGGATGAGGCTTTGAGCATCTAGTGGAAGGTGTCCCTGCTCATGGCAGTGGGGTTGGAACTAGATGATCTTTAAGGTCCTTTCCAACCCAAACCATTCTATGATTCTATGATTTGAATTCCTAAATCTCATTAGATGTCTGTATGGATCCTTAGATATCTAAATACCTTTAAATATTTGGCCTTTGATCTCCTCCAAATGAAGTTTCTCGATTCATTAGTGGGATGAATAAGGTACTTTATTAGACATGAATGTCATTCTCTACCAGGGCTGACTCAGAGCACAAGCAAATCATCAACGCAGCACTCTCCCTAACTTTACCTAACCATATTAAACACCTCAATTATCCCTAGGAGGCTCTTGATTTGCTATTGCAGCATGATCTCTGAAGCTGTAAGATTTTCAGTTCTAGATGAATCTTGCCAGTCGAAGTTAATGGAATTACTTGTACAGTTTGTACTGGTTTCTTTTTACATACTTTATCTTTTTGTATGAATTACTGTAGCAGTGCTTAGAAAGGTAAGTTCTCACTTTTTGGATCCAAGCAATGCTGAGCACAACATGATACCAGCAAAAAACTATCCCTTCCAGTGGAAGAACAGTGACTGAAAGACTCAACGCAGTGGTTCCTCACCAAAAAATGTGGAGGACAGCCCAAGAAGGCTTAAATAGCATTTGTCCTCTCTCCACAAGCAGTGGTGTGCAAGCAAAGAAGATGATAGTAAGATAGAGAAAGATTTCTTACAAAGTGGATTTGAAGCATGTAATGTTTTAGTAGCAATTAGTTGATTTAACTGGAAAAGGACAACTATGACACTGTACTACACAAATTTGAAGAACTGCCTTTGAAAAGAAACATATTTGTTCACTTTTCTAAATTGAGGAAAACAAAACAAAACCATGGAAGGCTGACGTAAAGTTGCAGACTCAGTCTTGTCAGTTTGGAGTATTAACTGAGCCCATCTTAAGACACTAAATAATAACTGGTAACTGAGACAAAACACTTGGAAAAGACAACTGCAGGGCACAGAATTAGCCCTTGCTGACACTTAAGGAGGGAGTAGGAAGCAGGGCTGTGGTACCGTGAAACGTAAATCATTATATCACAGAGAAATGCAGTTTGGGCAGATTGTGCTTCTTAGCTGGCCTCACAAACACCACCGCAGGGAGGTATACATGCTGTTGTAAACACAGTAGTCCCATGTGTAAAAAAGTTGCTCATAGCTGAGTGAAATATGCCACTTGGGAAGTGCACACATAGTATGAGCAAAAAGATGAGAAGATTGACTCAGAGAGGTTCAGTAGAGGATCAGTAGGTAGTATCACAGCTAAAGGTGTGCAGGTCGGCAGTTCAGAAGCAACTGGAATATTCACGAGGCTTAAACTGGACATTGATGCATGAACTGAAATAATGCCAAAACCAAAAACAAGCCTGACAGCTTACAGTGATCATTCTGCAGCTACAGAGGTAGTTTAACTGCTGTGTGGAAAGATACAAATTGAAGTAGTGCCTAGGGGAGGCCGGGAAAGTAATGCTTATTGGGTTAGAAGCCCTGTCAAGCCACAGAGCTGACCAGGGATGAACATCCACTGGAAGGCAGTTAGATATCTAGAGAAGAATTCGCAGATTTTTGCAAGGCTCAGTGAAAGATCTGAGAAACATTTTTGGAAAAAGTATGTAAGCTACTTTTCTTTGCTTGGTATTTTAACAGAGTTCTAGTGAAAGCTGTTAGAAAAACACTTTATTTCTATATATACCACTACTGTTTGGTGGGAGATTGCTTCTCCAGACTCGAGGTTATATTGTGTGTGGTACCAAAGGCTCTACGCTGGGCAAGTGAATGCATTTGATGGTGAAGATTCAGTCTGTGTGAAAGGCATTTAGATCAAGGGAAAAATGCTAGTAAAATGTGACTAGGTGCTCTTTGCAGTCCTGAAAAGATTTGGTTCTGCTAGAAGAAAGTTAAGCAACTGTGCAAGTACATATAACAGGAATAACACATCTAGGAGAAGAATTGACATAGAGGTGCTGGGAAATGATTGTTCAGCTAAAGCTATTTGTTTGGCTATCCCAGCTGGCAAGGAAGAGATACAAAGAATTCTTGGAGTTGTGTTCTGTGGAGAGAAATTTGTGCCTAACCTGGCTGTCTAAATAACTAAATTTGTGGTTTCTGTAAAAAAGTCCAATGAGCAGAAGAGACCAGTCAATAAAGAATTTGAGACAGTGAAGGATTTATTTAAAATTATCTTAATCTTCTAGTTTTGTAACCACAAAGCTAAGTTGCACACACTCTTACATGTCACTAAGCAGAGTATTTGCCCAGTCTTGGGTTCTGTCAGAATCAGAGACGAATGATTCACATATCGCAAGAGATAACAAAAGCCAAGTGTCTTGGCACATAAATAGAAAAGGAGCTATGACCATTATCTGTGGATGTTTCAAGAGGCCTTTAACAAAAGGATATTGGTGTTATGTCCAGAGCTAGATATTATACAAGTCAATTTAATTGAAGCAAGTAAATAAACAAAACCACACAGCTTTCTGATCCCAGAGGAAATGTGAGTGTGACCATCAGGCCTCTGGCTCAGGG
This sequence comes from Antrostomus carolinensis, assembly GCF_000700745.2. NCBI lineage: Eukaryota > Metazoa > Chordata > Aves > Caprimulgiformes > Caprimulgidae > Antrostomus > Antrostomus carolinensis. Next base: position 14,424 of record NW_010314242.1, read on the forward strand.
TGGCACCTTGCAAAACTGAGTAAATGCTGCTGAAAGAACTTGGACCAGCCCCAGCTGTCAATGTAAACAGGACTTCTCAGTATGATATATGGGATTTATCTGTTCCTGACTAGGTTAAAAAGCCATATTGAAATTTTCTCATTGCTTTATAAGCATTGGGAATTCTGTATGATATTATTGAAAGTTATCTCTATATTTGGTTAAGGAAGGACCACATAGAGAAATATATTTTAAAAGAATCTTACACAATCCAGGTAAAATGGGTCGTTATATTTCACAGCTCATCTTACACAGTGCTATTTAGTCACGATTCAGACATAAGAGAGAGCAAACCTTCATCAGAGTCCTTGTCTCTGAGTGACTGCTGAGCAATGCACTGTACACAGCTGGTGTCAGTGCTCTGGTGCTTTTATCCAAAGAAGTGTTGCATTGGTTCATACTTTGAAAATAAAAAAAAGCAAAGCACATTTTATATATTTTAAATTGGAAATAGGATCAAAGGGCAACATGTGAATCCAGATTTAATTACAGCAATATAGAGCGTCTGTTCAGATCTGTCCTTAACCTATTTAGGCTTGTATATAGATCATCTTCAAGGGAATTTCCTGCCCCTGTCTTAACACGGAGCTGGTATGCTTTAGAACCACAAAGCAGAAATGTAGTGAAGATGATGTTCTGTTGAGATGATTGCATATTTGATAAATAAGAATCACTTCATGTGCATATCTTTCCTTTCTGAAACAGAACAGTGGCTTTTGCATTCTATTCCTATTCCCACTGCTTGCAGATGTATTCAGTAGGGTATGTATTATTGGGCATCTGGCTGTCTCACACCAGAACTGAGTAGTAGTTTATATGTGGTTGTAGCTGCAAATAAACTTAACTTCACTTCCTAAGTCTCTTTAAGCCTCACCTCCTAATCTCTGAGGTTTCTACATCCATTTATTCACCTGCAGGTCATGCTTCTAATAAAATGTTCATGAAAAAACGTGTTCTGGAAATGTAATGAGGTTTACTAGGGCTGAACTGGAGAGACGTTTACTTTCTGCACTTCTTCACATCAGTTTTGGACAAAACACCTTTTTCTCTGATGTTGGTGTTTTGAATTGCAAGTTTTTGAAGTAGGAGTCAAACCAAAGACTCCTGACAAATGGAAGACTTGTAGTTAATTACCTTATTGTAAGCCATTTTCTAAGTTCAGCCATCTCTGTAACTCTGAATTTAGACAAATTCTTTCCAGGCCCTCAAGTTATCGTTGTTCAAGACTTGCTGTCTGGCAATCAGATCAGCAAATGCTTTTTATGATGGTGACAGAAGATGATTTACACTGATACCTAAACAATAAATATGATATATAATTGATGGCAGCTTCTTTAGAACTGGTTCTTTTAACCAATGAGAGCTGCTTTTTGTACAGTGCATAAACAAGAAGGACCATTTACTGCAAAGGAAAATAGATTCCTTGACAGCTATTGCAGTGATAGTCTGCTGATCCTAAATCACTAATTACAGTTTGAAGCGATGATGTTGGCACATTGTTGCCAGATGGAAGATTCATTTTACTGACCACTTAATTAACAACCGATAAACAGTTGCACCCAAATACACATATTTACATATGCAGAGTGCTTACTGTGCCACAATAATGCTAATGGCTTAGTGTGAGTCTTATTAATGTGATCTACTAATGAGAATGTCAGAATAAATTATCTTCTCTGGAACTGTGAGCCATCTATCTGCCACCTGCATGGGAGCTCCTGAGCTTCAGGTTTCTGTCTTCCCAATGCCTCCTGAAAGCTGGGACACTTTTGAAAGCAGCAAAGGGAGCTGTAGGAATTTAGGTGTTTCAGGGGGAGAAGTCCTACTGTTTCTAAAGGAGGCTAGCTGAAGGACAGGTTCCCATCCAAGTTCTATCTCATACCAGGGGTATGTGTTTGTAACATACCTGAAAAGGTTTCTAGTACACAATACCCACAGCTTTAATTGGAAGAGCTTAATGTATTTTACAAAGTTGTTTGTGCATCTTGGGAAAGGGAGGAGAGGTCATAGGGATAAATAAGCCCTGCTCCCCAACTGCCATAATTCATTTAATTCATTGTCTGATTGGTACAGAACCCATAGTTTAATGATATATTAGGAGTAATCTGTTGTATTTCTGTATTACCTCTCACCTGAGAATCTCAAACAAAGTTTTTTAAATTGCACCTCATAGTTCATAGGAGCACAGCTATTTTTACTTGAACCTGTTTAGGTGTCAAGAAAGGTACAGGTAACTTAAATGGTCACATCAAACAATCTTTCCAAGATCCTAGGGAAGAAAAAGAACATGTACATCTAAGTAATAGCCAGCTGCAAAAATGCAGAGTAAGAAACAGCTTTCAATCTGAAATGGTCGTAAAATTAGCTGACAGTATTATGGTGTTCTTAATTTTAAAAGTCAGATGCAGTTCTGGAGTATATCAGCAGCATAGCTTGCAAGACATGAGAAGCTCTTCTTATGTAGGAAGGATCTGGCATATTATGTCCAATTTTGAGCATTAATCTAAGAGTAGGATATGGGGCAGTCCATGAGAGCTCAGCAGAGAGCAAAGAGAATGGTTTGAGGGCTAGAAAATTTGGTCAAAAAGGAAAGATAGGACAAACTTTGGTTCTATAGTCTAAAGAAGACTGTGGAGAGTTAATATTAGTCTTCAGATACAAAGATTGCTTAAGGATAATGAATACCATAATAAATTGCCAGAGAAGGATGTTTCCCTTTGCTGCATATCTTTAAGAACTGATGAGGCACACATATATCAGGTGTAGCTGACCCAGGTGCAACTGGTCCTGTGTTAGGACCAAGAAGCTGGACAAAGTGATTGTGGCTGTCCTGTTCAGCCCAGATACAAGCCTGTTATCCAGCCCTGTGATAACTTTCCTCTCTCATGTAAAGCCCATTTAAAACTTGCTTTTTTCCTGCTCTCTCAGTTATGACAGTAGCCAGGTGTAATTTGAGGTGCCATTTCCACTTTTCTCTTCAATTTAGCAAATTGATGGGCAGGACATACATGTTTCTCCACGGTGATGTTAGGCTAAAATTTACATCCTATTCTCTCGTATCTCACAGCATCTTTTTTGTCTGGCTGTGATTTTGCATTACTCACACCCTGTCAATTGTGTTCTTCCCATTCTGCTTGACCTCATCTGCTTGCTTTGTCCTTCCATTGCATCCTGTCTGCAGGCTTCCTGGGGAACCTTTTGTCTTAGTCGTGGTCTTACTGTGCTAGGACCCTGATTGTGGATTAAGACCAAAAAAAAAGGCAACATAAAAACGAAATCACAGTAAGCCATGTATTTGCTACAGATTCCAATTTTTTCCCTTTGTTTTTATTTTTGTGCAGATTGTTTCACAGAGGAAACTCTCCAAGTCCTTACTCAAACATGGGAACACAGCAGGAAAGTCATCTATAACAGTAAGCCTTATTTTCCTGTTATTTAGAAACATCTAATGTGTCTAATTTTCCTTAAAAGCATTCTGCTATGTCACCAGAACAACCATGATTGAGAAATGTATTTAAATTGTTTATTTAACAGATTACTTGTACTATTACTGACAAATGCTTGTTGTAAGGAAATGGCAACAAATAATGTATGATTTTTACAAAACCACAATATTTACTACAACTGCTTTTAAGGTACTTTGATGACAGCAAGAAAGTTGAGCTGCTTGATTACTTCTAGCTGAAGCTCTAGAACCTTTAGAAATTCATTTTGACCCACTTTGACACACAAAGGAGTCTGATGTTTCTCAGCCTTTGGGCTTTTTCCAGTTTCTTAAAAAAAACCCTCAAAAACCTACCTCATAAAACACACACATACATGCACTACTCAGCAACACCAAATGCAGAAGTTTGATGAGATTAGGTATTTTATCTGTGTTGTAATACAATTACAGACTAGATAGTTATAGCAGCCCCATGTGTATCTTGAAATCCTCAAATCAATGTATTACCTCTCTTTTATCTTTCTCTTTGCTGGCTTGTTTGGGAGATCAAGCTTGTCTGCTCTGAACCTAGCATGCTTGTGACATTTGCTGCTCTACATTAAAATAAAGACTATAATAAAATATTCTGCTTTGGGGATCTCTGCTCTGTTGCCTCATGGGGTTGAGAAGGATTTTTCTCCTTGATGTGCAATTAACCAGATGGGTTTCTTTTGACTTGATTGTTTGGATTATTTTTTTTCTGCCTTCAGCCACAGAAGAGACAGCAGAGTGTGAGAAATAATGCTTTCTGAGAGCTCAGGGAATTTTCTTTCTTAGATGTGTTCCTTGGTGCCTGGCTGGGAAGGGATTTGCTTAAATGCATAAGGTGAAACTCATTTTTGGTCTGGGGTTGGAAACTGGGGTGGGTTCCCCACTCTTCTGGCTGAATAGAACCAGGGGAGAGTTTTGCTCCCTGAATAATTTGGTGTGGTTTGACCACTGGGATTATCTGAGCTTACTTCATGTTGTCCATGCCCGTGGTGTTCTGGACCTCACTTTGATCTATGAGGGACACGAAGGAGTTTAGTCTTGTGAAAACACAAATGCTCTAGTTCAACTAAAATTGTTAGGCTTGCTAGTAGGGTGTTCTGGCAAAAATTAATGCTCTGTGATATACAGAACATGAGAGAAAATGAGTTCATAGTCTCTGCTGGCCTAACAGTGGGTGAAACATGGACCTTAGTTACTTGTTTTGTCTTCTGGCCAGTGGTGCTAAAGAGCAAGTTGTTTACACTCAACTGGGAGAAAACTGAACTCAGGCAAAAAATATTGTGCGAGAAGTTTGCTGTCTCAACAGAATAAGTCAACACAGGTTGTGTATCATTATTTCTGGACCTGGGGTATATGTGAGGTGTCTGTCAAGTATGGAAGTTATAAATACCAGTTTCATAACTTCTTCAGCGTAGTGAATTATGAGGCTTTGTGGGATCTTGAAAATTCCTGTCTCAGCATGTTTTGCTGGAGTTTTATTGTCCCTTTGACTATGTAATATCTCACCAATACAATTTTATTATATGACTGTGGGATAAAAAGAGAACCTCATTCAGCATCACAGAATCACAGAATGTTGGGGATTGGAAGGGACCTCAGAAGATCATCCAGTCCAATCCCCCTGCCAGAGCAGGAACCTAAATGAGATCACATAGAAGGGCTCCAGTTGGAAGTCTGTCAACCTTTATAAGAGAGGGTTCATTATTTTCAGTTTAAAATATTTGTGAGACTTGGTGTGAAAATCCCAGAGCACTGTTGATCATATACAGCTTATGATCTTTTAAACTGTCAAACTACATGGAAGAGAAATGTTGTGTCAGACTCTATGAGCCAAACTTCACATTTGCCTGGTGGAACATGTGAAATGTGCCTGTGTGATGGTGCTTTAATGCACAGTTAAGCATCTGTACCCCTACATGGCTGCATGTGAATATTTTGCATGAGGAAATACCACAGTTTACTGCCGTGAGATGTCACAACCAGAAGACTCTCAACTCAGGGAATTTTACTTAATTAGTTGCAAATTTACATAAACTTTTAATTACTGATATGGGTATTGAGAAACACATATGACAAACAAACTCTTAGGGAAGAACACCTTTCCTCCCCTTCCCTGGGCTCACCTTCAGTTCAGTCACCTCTCCTGCTCCCTTCGCAGTCTCCTCTCCCCTTGCCTTCACTACATGTGATGCTCATTCCCTTTGGTGAGGTGGCGGGTGGTCAGGGTCAGAGCACAGTGATTTCTTCTTTTTGTTCTTTTTCTTACTCTTTTTGCCCACTGCTGCTTCCTCCTTACTCATTTTCTCAGCTCTGATGTAGACTTACATGCAGGCCACAGTCACTTTTAGGGCATCCCTGCTCCAACATAGCCTTGCCTGGGGGCTGCAGGCCCTCAGAGATAGCTCCTCTGGCATGGAGCACGTCCTTCCAAGAGTACACCTCCAGTTATGTCCCCGACATACCCTTCTCCATGCCAATTCTTGGGTCTTTAGAGTGGCCTCCTACTGCTCCTTCCTTTGTGCCTCCTGCAGGTAGCAACTGCCACAATTTCTTAGATGTGTTCTCACAGAGGTGCTGTACACATCTCTGATGGGTTGATGTTTTGGAGTCCCGAGCCCAAGCTGCCAAGCCAGCTGTGACCAGCATGGGGCAGTTTGTGGCCTCCCCACACAGGTCATCCCTGCAGACTCTGCTACCAAAACCCTACCAGTTATGCCCAATACAGAATCTAAGTTTGTTTTTGTCAAAGAAAGAAGATCTTGAAAAAAATCCAGTGATACTGAAGTTTACTGAGGCTGTAGACAGCCTGGCTAATTCCTGGGAGCTGCGTATGTGGGCAGTAAAAGCATCCAGCACCACAGTGCTCTGACTGCAGCTCTAACCTCAGCAGCCTTCAGCCACTTTGAAGAAGATTTGGGGTGTCCCAGTGGCTCCCCATGGACCTGGAGTCCATGTGATGGAGATGGGCTGAGCGTGGCTGACTGGGGAACTGACATGGCTGCCAAGTGTGTGGTTGTGGGCATGAAATACCCAGGAATAGGTTCTTTTGAGCAATTGTATCTCTGAAGAGAGTATTTACAATAGGGAAAGATTTGATAACTGTCAAATAGAATATAATGTGGTTTGTTTCAAAGAACATTTTTTCAATGAAATGTCCTAGGTTTGGTTAATACCGTCTCTCCACTGAAGCATTTTAATGGCTTAGTCAGGAAGGCTGTTTTGTTTGCTTTTGTTCCTTTCTTTTAACAAGATTGCACAGCACAGTGACTGGCATCATCGGCATAGCTGATGCCATCTGAAACAATCACACTACATTATTTTAGTGTTACTTTCTTCTGACTCAGTCTACAGTAAATGGTTTTTCCAATGTAGCTATTGCTAGGAGGAGAACTCTGCTACTGTAAATGTGCGTTTCATGGCAACTAATGACAGGTGACTTCACTTATTTTTTCCATTTAGCTTGCCAAATGATGCTGAAGCAGCATAAAAATAATCTAAGATTTAGACCCAAATAATACAACTCTTGTATAGTTTTTTTTGTCCCCATGGACACTGAGACTGTGGAATTCTCCATTGTCATATCTGAGGAAAAATACTTGGTCAGGGGAAAAGGATCCCTGATGGATGTTGAGGTCTGTCCATTGACATGTGATTGACAAGGCATAGTCGCGTCATACAAAATGACTCAGGTTTGTAGGGTTAACAAAGTGCCACCCATCAGCAGAGCAAGGGGTTCACTGAATGCTCTTAGCCCTTCCTGATTGCGAAGAGAAACATACTAACTTGTACCACACTTCAGTCTCCTAATGGGGTCTACAGTCTTCACACTGGAAAAAGGCATCTTTCTCCCCTTTCATTACACCATGCAAAACTCAAATGTAGCTTTCCATTTAGGTGATTGCTGAGGAATTGTCTGGCAATGATGACTACGTTGAACTTTCATTCAGTGCACGGAAATTGGATGACAAGGTAAGCTGCTTGATATTAACTTTACCGAAAGATATAAGAATGCCTGCGAATATTTGATGAGATTTTCCATGACAGATTTTTTTTTCCTTATATTATTAAACACATCAGAGATTTCAGATGAGTGTTCACAATGAGGCTTTCCTCAAGTTGCAAAGTAATTAAAAAAAACCTCAAAGGAATCTAATCAAAACCAAGACAATTTAATTACGCTATAACCAAGACAATTTAATTATTTAAAATGGCACAGATCAGAAGTGCTTAGAGAAGTGAGCTTTCTATAAGGAGTCAAAAATGTTACAGTTGAAGTAAATGTCTTAAAATAAAGCTAGAAAACTTCATAACAGCTCAGTCATGGTATACATTTTGTTCAACAAAATGTAGCTTGAATGTGAGAGACTCTTACATATTTGTTAAAAACTTTTTCCCTCTTAAACAAGGAATCTCTCCACTAACTCAAACACTGCTCTTCATTATAAGGGCTACTTCTATATGAAAATATCTGTTGTTGTTCAGCAGTACATATATAACAAGCGCCTCAAGCAATACACAGCCCAAGAAATCCGGATGACTGCTTGTAAGGCACACTCTCTGTTATTTCAGTGTAATAGAAGACACATAATTATTTGAGGTAATCTGGGGAATATCTTTGTAATTAATAGATGTCATAAGACTATGACCCTCTCTTTAGGTAATAGGCCTTTACATGTAATTGAAGATCAGATGATTGTGATTGTACTTAATCACAATGTCTACCATTACTATATAGTCCTTTCCTATATGTAAAGCTTCTTCTAATTAGAATCATAGGGTAAGACTATACAAAAGTTTATGATTCAAATGCTCTAAGCATGTTCTTGTAAACATTTGACGTGAGAATTTTAAAATCAAATCGGTGAGAGTACTTTTGGGTACATAGATCAGATTTTCAAAATCAGGACATAACTGATGAATAATTTTTTTCAGCTGGAACTGCCAGGAAAACTCAGACAAGCAGAAAGTATTACCAGAAAGTAATGTAGTACCCAGAAAGATTAATGGTACTTGAATTTATTTAGAACATACAGGTAAATAAAACATTACTGTGCTCAGGATCATTAACAATCATAAATGATTAGGACTTTAATTTTCTTCTCATCTACAGATGAATTACCTCCTCCTTCAGAGTTGCTGGAATCTTAATGTTTCTGAATCACATAATTTATTTAGATGTCAAAATGTAGATATAACAACCTGTCTTTAGACAGACAACTTTAGGCTTGATTTCTAAAGTTGCATACAAGTTTCTTCCTGTTCCACATGCTGTTACATCTAGAAAAAGGAAAGGAAATGTACAACATAATAAGACTTCACTTGATCATTCCTTTTCCACAAATGTAAAATATAATCTGGTCTAGATATTATGATTGCTTTTGGCTTTTTTTTGTATAAATTAGAAGGATACTGCCGGAGTGTGCTTCTGAGCAGGTCTGGGCTGTCTGGCAATTGTCTGGGCAATAACTTTAGAGAGTGGTTGAAACACTTTATGGAGATAAATTAAGGAGGATCATTCTAAAATATCGAAAGAACATTGTTATTCTTACCATTTTAACATGTCCACGCAGGGTGAATTTAATCTAATAAAAAATTCCTGGATGGTGCAGTGTGCAAATCAGGCAATGACCCATTGTATGTTATCTGAATCAAAACTCCTGTCTTCAGCTGATGAAAATCACTGGAAGCCTATTACAGTTGAAAGAAGTCTTTCAATTTCCTCCAGCTAGAGACGTAGATCTAAACCTGGCTGAAGCTTGGCTTGCCTTGATTATAAGAAAAGGCTAGGGCTTTTGATATGGCTTGTAATGAACTTTGACGTCAGTAGATGCAAGGCAGTATTATTAGTTATTGTTACTAAGGTTTGAAATTACTTAACTTGTATAGTTCAGGCATTGGTGAAAAACCATCAGAGAACTGGAAGAGCCCATCTTGTGAAATCCTAGGCATGGTTTTGCATGCCTCTCCCTGCTTGGAGGAGTGAAGACCTGAGCAGAGATGTAACATCAGAGAAGCAAGCTGAGGGCCAGAACTGACCTGGGAGTCTCCTGAAAGACAGAGGAAGCCTGTGGGAGCAATCAGTCATGCTCTGTTACATGGGGTCACTTTTGTAACCCCAGGGGTTCCTATACTGGTATCTGTAGGGGTGGTAGAAGTCAAGTGGAATTCAAACATCTCACAACTTAGAGATAAAGAAAGGGATAGGGGGAGATTCTGGATGTTTTTTAAGGATAAAAAGAAGTAAAATTCTTTCCATCCATTACTGTCAGTGGTATCCTGAATGGACAAGAATTTTCTTCCTCCACCCTTTGAAGGAAGATTCCTTAAAAGAGGATCCAGATTGTGGTCCTTAAACATACGAGTTTCTTCCACTAGGCAAAAAGATGTGAATAACACATTTTTGTCAGATTAAACAAAATTTGTTGCTCTAATTTAACAGGCAGTATGTTTGTTGGGTTTTTTCATTCCCCACACATAAAACTGCAAGAGTTTCAGAGAGGCCATAAAACAACTAAAGCCAACACAGTTTTTCCTGGAGCAGTGGCTGAAACATTCAGTAAAAAATTATAGGAAAGTCACAGGTATGAAAATTTCCTTTAGTTAACTGACTTTGCAGAGATAAAGGTTCTTTTTTTTTTATTTCATTGCAGTCCTTGTTGGGAAGGTATAACTGCATTTTCATGTTTTATTGAAGCCTAGTCAGCTCAGATAGCACATCTTTATTTCAAGAGATCCACTGAGAATACTTCACAGTGGAACAATAACTTTTGGAAAGGTTCTATTGCATTAATAGCTGTGTCACAATTACCACAACAAGCAGCTATGTTTTTATGATAACTATAATAAATTACAAGCACTGAGGTGGGCAAACTCCTTTTCCTGTTCTGAGAGAGGCAGTTACCATTGCTTGGGAAAGATTTTCCAGCAAATGTCTCCAAAATACAAGCTAATATTGTTTTTTTGTATATTTCCCTGGTACTAAGCTACTAAAAAATATAATCCTTAAATGCCCTGTCTTGCTGATGAAGAATTTTCAAAATTATTAGTGTCTTTTGACTACTTTGACCTTTTTCTGAGGGACCTTTGACTTGACCTCCAAACCTGAATTTTAAAAAGTATCATGTTCTGAAAATTAATGTACTAAAAGACGTGTCAAACTAGGTGCTCAGAGACGGAGGTAGTTAATTTTTGAAAGTTTAAGCCATGTACTTCTGTTATCACTGTGTAACTGCTGCACATACTGAAAGAACAGTGTGCATTATACCAATAGCAAATGCATTACATTAATCATTTAAACATTATTAAAATATCAAAACCTTTATTGCTGCTATTCTTCTTTCAGAGGTTGTTCTTGTGAGATAATGCAAAGCTGTTAGATTCAGCATAACAGCCAAAAAGCTTCAAAAATGTTAATAGCTATGAAATAAAATATTTCTTCAACATATCATTTTTGTTATAAAACATCTTCAGTATTGAAGGATTTTTTGTTTGTACATTAATTCTGAAAGGAAATAGTCTTTGGTTTTGCATTGAAGAGGAGGTGATATAAGCTATCATCCAGCATTCCCTTTAGATAGTATTGCCTTGGTAGTTAAAAACAGATGTTAAAAGTTACTTCCCTTATGCTGATTTGCTGTTTCAGCTTTCATGATACTCAGCGGGTACTATATTTTTGAGTCTTACACAAATTCCTGGTTTCCTTTCTGATTTTTTTTTGCACGCCAGGGTGCCTTCTTTGGATGTATCATTTTGAGGTGGTTTTGTTCAGATACCTTTTCTTATGAAACTTGCACTTGATAAAGAATCTGTTAGCATTAATCTTTTACTCAGGTTCAATGAGTATAATGATGTGTGAGACGAGGCAGCTCAATCTCTTTTAACCCTTTGCACTCTGGATTTTGGTATGACTATAATTAAACCAACACCCTCACTCTCTCCTTGTTCTCTTTGCTATGCAGTAGTAATCTGACAGAATTTGGTTACCAAAGCCCGTTATGTACTAGGAATTGCAAGTGCTGAATGGAGTCTGGATAGTAAATCTACATCAGGGCCTTGAGGCAAACTCTGGATTTATAGACTTTGTCAAGTTTTGTGCTGCTTCTACACACTCTTACATTAACTGTCCTGTAATCATGTAATTGGAACAAACAGGCAAACATACAGCTTTGTTGTTTAGAGCTCCACATGATAAGATTTAACAAATACATATGCATGTGCTTTGCATTGGTTTCTAAACATACCATTACCTTTTCTCTAGTAGGAAAAGAAACAGATCATTCACAGTATAGCACTCTGAACACAACATTGATAGGTATCATCTTTAGGGCATGGAAAAGACTTTAGGTTGCTTGACCCTTGCCCAAGGCTTCATGGTCCCTAGGGACTCGCTTGCTTCTCGAGACATTTAAATTCAGGTATCTTTTTTCAAAGCCCTGATTTCTTTGCTTCTTTTGTGGTTGTGGAATCATAAAGATGCCTGAAAGACACATTTGATATGCCCAGACTTTGGCTAGCAACTTATCCAAAGCTGTTCCCACCCCATCAGCTATCCAGCTAGTTAAAAATAAGTATGGTGGACATTTGGTGATGAGAAAATTGTAGAACTATGCATATTACGGTCATTTTTTACACTAACGCTTCTATAGAAACACCAGGAGAGCAAACAGAATTCCTCACTTCCCCAAATTGATGTGGTGGTCTGTGGTTTTGGATATGGCCTATAGTGAAGCATAATATTGATATACATAAAGTTAATCATGTGGCTCTTTTGAAGAAGAAAATGAAGAAGGGAGTTGAAACTACAGGAAATTGGTTGAGTCCATTTGAATCCTGCTCTTGCACCATTACCCAGTTAGAAATTTGAAGTAGGCAGCTTTCCCCCTCCATCTGTGGAGGACTAACACCCAGCTACTCTTCCACCCCCCAGCCAACACGTCCAGAAGAAATTAGATGTTACTGAAACAAAAGAAGCTGTGGCCAGACTGCAGCAATGCTATAAAAAGCAACTTAATTTAAGTTTGTGTAACACTCAGGTTTGATAGATGCAAGACTAGGGGAAGGTGTTCTGCGGTGCAGTGAGTATATGAACCTCAGTGTCTGTCACAGATTTGCTTGTGCTTAGAGATATCAAGTAATTTTCTGCACTCCCCTGCTCTGTTTGTCTTCTTAACATGGGCCATGTTATCACATTCTAAAGGGGACTTGCTTCTCTAACATTCACTTATCCATCTGACTGGTACTTGTGTTAGCTGGTAGCAGCATAATGTCTTGGCTGATTAACTTGTTTTGAGAGGGTACGTGATTAGTGTAGCTTCAAAGGGCTTTGCACAATAAAACTGATGTCAAAAGACCAAACAGGTATGGAGACAGAACAAAACAAGCTAGGTGAATGAAGGAACTACAGCTCAGGAACCTGGACTGGGTGTAAGAAGGGAAAAGGCTGTAAAATAACATTTTACAGTTCTGCCTGCCATGACTGAATAGTCAAACTGAGAACAAAAGCAGTGGCATGGAAGTCCTTGTGGAACAAGAACAAGAATGAATTATTGCTGAGGGACACCAAGAGGTCTCACTAAAACCACACTGGCTCTCCTTTTTCACTAGCAGTCAGGGAAAGACCAGTGCTCTGTGTCTGAAAAGCTCAAAGAAAAAGAATTCTCAAGAGTAACCTGTCCTGTATTTTATTTTAGGATTTTTTCAGCAAATCTGATCCTTTTCTGGAGATTTTCCGGATGAATGATGATGCAACCCAACAACTTGTTCACAGAACTGAGGTAAGGAATAGGGTTGGGTTTACTTTCCAAGGACACAGGTAGGCTGTCAGGAGGAATATTTTAAGCTTCCCATGTCACAAAGGGTATCACAAGCATCCACATTTAAAAACTCTTCTATGTCTTGTGTAACTATTGACTAATGAGTATCAGGTCTTGACTTATGCACATGAGAGTAAGGGAAGATGGTACTGAGCCAAAGAGCCAAATTAAACTTGCAGATACTCTGTCTGAAGGTCATGAGTTATACCTATTATAAACCATGCTACAGACAGTATCATACTTTCCCATTAATACTATGTTGCATCTTCCCCACCTCCTCCCAGGTTGCTTGTGCTAAAGAGATTCGTAATTTGGATGCTTTACATTTGTTTTGTATGTCCCAGTGTCATTACTGCTTCCAGTAATGACTGGCACTATCTTAAAAAGCAGCATTTAGGTGTACATGGTGTAGCTGTGGCAGGTATTCAGGGTTATGAATCTGTCTGTTATGGATCCCATAAAGTCTTCTTTTCAAGGCAAACCATGTGTCTGTAAATTGGTGCTGCTCATCCCCATTGCCCAGTCCTGCACCTCTTCCATGGTTACCAGTTCAGAGATGTATTCCACAACCTTTCCTTTGTGACTTATACCCTGCTGAGGCATGGCAGTGCTGGGGCAATTGCTGTAGCATGATCTGTGTATGGGTCCATTTCCCACCTGTGCTCCTTTATGGAACTTTCCAGAGGAAGAGTGTTGCAAACTGCAGGTTGCTCAAGGGCACATATCCCATGCATGTTGCTCTGCAAACCTCCAGCTGAGCTCTGCTTCCTTCTCTTTCTAGTGAATGTACTGTATTGAAAATTGTGGCTCTTGTTAGCATTCTGTTTGGAGATGTGTGAATGTTAAGGGTTCCCTTCCTTTCTTTTCACTCACAGGTTGTGATGAATAACTTAAATCCAGCCTGGAAGACCTTTAAAGTGTCTGTAAATTCTCTGTGCAGTGGAGACCAGGACCGCAGGCTAAAGGTCAGAAGTCATTCCTAATTTTGAATAGTTTTACTCATAGAAAACAAAACTTTGCCTCCCTTTTTCAATTGAATATTGCTACTCTGCACTGCCCTCTTTGATGGAAAAGATAATCACACAGCTGCTTTATGATTGCCACAATCAAATTAAGGATGCAGAGAAGTGGTAATCCACTGTAATCAGTAGATTATACTCTAGACTTCTCACAGTAACCTCAAAAAATGATGGGGCTGTTTGTGCCAATCAGTTGGATAATTAGAACCCAGCATCATTTAACTGGTGGATGTATACTCAAGGGAAGTGGCAACCCTGCCACCACTTTAACTTTTATTTCCTCACTTTTATATCTGGAGACCCTCTGTAAAAGGAACACTGAATTGGTAAATCTCTTATTATATATGAAGAATTGAGTGGCCACAAAAAGACATGTGCCATAGTAATGACTGTAACAGTCATTGCTAGTTACTAGTCAGGAAAAAGACTGATGGTTGGGAACTTGGAGCTTTGTGTAGAAAAATTCATCTTATTATTGCTAATTTGGGTTAAATCAAGACTGAATCAAATTGTTCATCTCTTCTAATCAGGTTTAAGGTTAATACTAAATTAAAACATGTTAAACAAAGAGCACTATCCTCAATGTCTATTCAGCCTCTTGGACCTGATGAAAAGACATTGGACCCAAAAGTATGTCTGACTTTTTTTTTTTTTTTTTTAACCATACCACATTGTCTAATAAATTTTTTTCCTTCTCCCTGCAAACCTTTCTCCTTCCATCATTATAGCTGCACATCACTGTAGAAGCAGTATTGTCATTTTTCGGTCATTACATACTGCAGGATGTGCTGTGCAGATAGAAAAAATAAAATGCCTGGTGTCTACATGTTACAGTGCAAACCAAAAATGGGTGGAAAAGATAAAAAGGAGTCTTACGAATACTTGGATTTATACTGGTCATGCTGATTGTGAACTTCACAAAATCAATGCTGTTGTTATAGAACAACAGTGGTACTGGCACTGTGTTTGTGTGTATACATTTGTATGTTATTGGGGATGCACAAGGAAGACACAGGTATGAATGGTTATCTTCATAATTTTTTGTGTCCCTTGTGGCACTGTTGGGCAAAGAAGATGAGTCTTAGGACAAAAGAAGTACCAAAAAAGTGAGAAAGATTGAGAAAACAATGAGAGAGGTAGCAAGGAAAAGTGAAGGATGAAGTAGGTGGAGCACAGGATCTTAGGAGGCCAGACCAACTTGTTTGTGATAGGTGCATCTGAGATACTGGAAGGGAGCTCAGCACCTCAGATGGTACAGGGAAGCAGTTGTGAAAGATCCTTCCATCTACCCATTATTTGGTACATTGTTAAACCAGCAGTGTTTGATATGTCCAGTGGGATTGAAACAGAGTTGTAGCAGATGAAATAGAGAATCAGTTGTAGGGAAAAAAACCATTTTAAACTGCAAACAAAATTAACAGTATTGGCTAAAGAGGATTTCTAATGCAAATGAAATGTAGAAGAGTTATTTATTGTAGCATGTGTAGGATGACAGTAATGTGAAGTGTCAGGATAATGACTTTGTTATCTTGGGAGGTTGCAATTGTATACATTTCCTGGGTAGATTAAATATCTAAGTTATTTGCCTGAAACACAGCAGACAAGAAAATTACTCTGTGTTGTATAAGCAATATAGATCTCCAAGGGAGGAAAAGAAAAAAAAAAAGAGCAGCTGCCCTCCAGAGGTAGTAACATGATTGACTCAAAGGATGGTCAAGGACAAGGAGCACTGCCGTGGCTGGGGCCTCCACTGGCATCTCCAGCACCTGGGCTGCTACTTCATGATAAAAGGGAAACACTGGGAAAAGCACAGAAGGTGCTTGTTTGGACAATGAGTTCACATCACAGCTCAGGCAGAGCTGAGAGCTGAGCTTTTGCTTTTGATTGAAGTGAACTGTGAAAGGCTTGGAAAGGGAGAGTGAGCAGTTCTTTGATGTAGTAGAGAAGGGTGGGCCACTGGTGGGACATATAGACAGAGGTGACATGGTTTAAGCAGATGGGAGTACTGTAACTGCTGCAGCATTCTGTGAAGGTGAAAGGGGGCAGAGCTGAAGGAGGCAGTGCTAGAGAACATGATGTACTGAAAATGTGAGATGCTGAGACTGAAGAAGAGATGTAATGTTACAGATTATCTGTGTTATGCAGCCTCTCCAAGGGTGCCCCGTACACAACCAGATACAGAAGGTTGCACCCTGCCTCTTCCTGGACACAGAGTCCCAGATCATCTAGTCCAGCTTATATATTGCAGTTACTTGGAGCAACCAATTATGCCTGCCCTTATAGGATCTGCTTATTGAGGTAGCTTAAATTGAAATGGGTAGCATACCATAGTAATGCCACCATATAGGTTTGAGGTAAAAGATGTGTCATATTTCTGCTGCTCAAATGAAAACTGGATTTAGCACAGCACTGCCTTCACAACACTGTGTATATGTGGCTTTTAAATCATTAGATGAGAAGACCTAGGAAGAGATACAAGCAAAATGTGATGCCTAGAATGTCAGAACAAGTGACAAGTCTGTAAAGGTAGAGGAATGTGGTTCTGGAGGGAGAAATATGTTTTTATCTCTCTGAAATTGAGGTAAGAAGGTATGAGAAAGGCTGGGATTTTAGCTTGGGCAGAAGAAGATGGGTCTGGGAATAAAGGGAGTCTTTGAGCTATGAACAGAGAGACAGGAGTTGAATTTGATTGCAGATGCTGCTGCCAAATGCTAGACTGAAGAGGGAGAAGTGAAGAGGAATGAGAATAGTCTTTAGGAATGCCCGTAGAGAAGAAGGAAAATCTGGGAAGGAATGAGTGAAGAAGAGAACCAGGGCAAGATGGAACTTATGAACCTATTGTCAATTTTCAAAATACTCTTGGTTCTGCAGGATTTTTTTTCTTTTTTTTGGAAAATACATATTTTTATTGTGTATGCAAGTGTTTGCAAGCCCTGATTTAGATATCTGAGTACTTGCCTGAGACTGCAATTCAGAAATTTGCAGAAAAGCTAAAAGTAGTAAGATTTGCACCAGGTCATTCATGAGTGCAGAAATATTTTGAAATTAAATGTGGCTGTAAAATTAGAAAAAAAGGTTGAAGCTTCTTTAAAATTCAGGCCCTTTGTACCTTTTCATGTGTGTAAGATAAGGCTGCTATGGTAGAGCAGCCCCAAAATCAGTTGTGTTTGACAGATAGCATATAGTACTCATGTGGTGGGTTGACCCTGGCTAGAGGCCAGATGCCCACCAAAGCCCACTCTGTCATTCCCCCTCCTCAACTGGGCAGGGGGAGAAAAATATAACAAAAGGCTCATGGGTCAAGATAAGGACAGAGGGAGATCACTCACCAGTTACTGGCACAGGCAAAACAGACTCGACTTGGGGGAAAAAGCAAATTTATTACCAACCAGACAAGAGGATAATGAGAAATAAAACCAAATCTTAAAACACCTCCCCC